>NW_006921741.1:490890-493324 GCF_000298275.1 Orycteropus afer afer
AGAAGGCTGGCGGTTCAAACCCACCAGCCACTCCTCGGAAGGAAGGTTGGGCAATCCTACTTCCGTAGTGATACTGCCTTGGAAACCCAAGGAGGGGTCTCTATGAGTCAGGGCCGACTCGATGGCACATAACAACAAAAACAACAATGAGTAGGATATCAATCTTTATTCATTCCATTTCATTTTTGACTACTTCCAATTTTCCTAGATTCAAACTTCGTACATTCCATGTTCCGATTATTAATGGATGTTTGCCACTGTTTCTCCTCAATTTGAGTGGTGCCACATCAGCAAATGGAGGTCTCAAAAGCTTTACCTTATCCAAACGAGTAAGGCTGATTTTACTCTGATGATGCAGCTTTTGCCCAGTCCTACTTTGAGAGTTTTCTAAGCTAAGTGCCTCATCTTCCTCCTCTGTATTGGATAATGTTTCTGGACTATTCATAAAGTTGTGCAGCAATGTATCATACAGTGTTTCTCTGCTATTCATAAGGTTTTCCCTGGCCAGTTCTTTGAGAAGTGGATGGCCTCCTTAGCTTTTACTTAGGTGTTCCTATATTTTCATCCCATTTCTGGATCCTCATAATATTTTTCTCTCATGATGTTCTTGTGTGTGTTCTCTGGAGACTTCCAGAGTCTCACTGGAAAGAAGAATTTAAAAAGTTTTCTCCCTCTCCTCTATTAAGTGGTGTTTGGAGAGAGAAAATAGACTATGTTATTCCAGATGAATATTGCATTAAATGGGGAGATGAAACAAGAAGCCCATTTTTAACTGTGAATTCAGTAAAACCTTTTGTTTTTCCTGCTTACAATGATCAATATTTCTTAATCCCCAATGCAGAAGTTGTAATAAAATATCTGGCAGAAACTTGGCAAACCTAGCAAGGCCCCTACTATGTGGGTGGTACAGGAACTGCAACATAAGCCTCTAAATAGGTCTCTGAGTCAAGCTGCAGATGGCATGACAACTCCAGGGCCAATGACTGACCAGCCATGTGCTGCATATAAAATGTAAATACTTCTTTCTGTGTTGGCCAGAGGGTTCTTCTTTGGTGTTCAAATGTACAGCAGCTCATTTAGCAATATGGTCATCCAGCTCTTCATGAACATTATACAAAAAATTTGTTATTAAAAATTTACAAATCAGTAGTCATTATTTGACCACTACAAAAACAATTGAGAACTGTTCTAGTCATTTGGATGGTAGGAAAAAATTTAAGGATGTCGAGCAATCTACACCCTACAGTGAGGCTGTAGGACATGCTATGAGATTGTAAAATTGGGTTGCCAGTACTAGCCATTTATCCACACACTAGATACAGAAAGGAAAATTAAAAGTTCCAGAGACTTAGAAGGTAGCTTGTACTTTGGGCATCCTCCTAAAGTTGCTGATGTAAATTTGCCTGCTTTTCAGTAGAAAATACATTGCATTGTCAGTGATCATTTTCTCTGGTACTTCTGCGGTTATTGCCAACCCAAGGGAATCAAATGAATGGTGGTTAATTCCCTCAAGGGAAATTAAGGAGGGGAGAAAAAGCGAGCTTGTAGTATCATAGAGAGAAAAAGACAAAGTACAATCGCTCCTAAAAATATAAGAGAAATGTTCAGGTATTCAAGTTGATAAGGCAGCGGGCCCTCGTCTAGGCTTATGGATATTTGTGAGAAGAAAATAAAAACTGAACTATATACTAAAGAGGAGCTCTAGTAGCATAGAGCCTAAGGCACTTGACTGCTAACCAGAAGGCTGGTGGTTCAAACCCCCCAGCCACTCCTCGGAAGGAAGGTTGGGCAATCCTACTTCTGTAGTGATACTGCCTCGGAAACCCAAGGAGGGGTCGCTATGAGTCGGGGCCGACTCGATGGCAAACAACAACAACAACATATACTAAAGACATATGAAGTTGGTAACAGTTACAATGACAGTATATAGAAATAATGTTCTTATATCAAACTGTTAAAATGTAAAGTTTCCTTCATCCCATTATTACCTGAGGCCCCAAAGGCAGGGGGAAAAAATAAGAGTACAAAAGACCTGCTATACCCCATAAGGAGGTGGCAAACCCCACAAGTAAGACATGGCATGAGATGATGAAATGAGTTCTGCATTCTCCTCCAAGCTGTGTCACAGGAATTTTGAAGAGAATGGAAAAAAGGAAATGTTTGGAGAAGAGTTGTCAGTTAGCTGTGTAGGAGGCCCCAAGAGGGTAAAAAGGAGGGTGCATCTCTCAATTGAGAGGGACTTCATGACAGAGGGCTTAACATATGTTTTAGGAATTTGAGAGACAGGAATTGGTACCTGACTTGGGTCTTGAAAGTCTGAAAGGGAGTTCCAGCAAGATGGCGGACTAGGCAGAAGGACTGCACAGACCCTCTTCAACAAAGAAAAGAGAAACCAACTAACACAGACACAGAAGATAATCTTGGACCCCTGAGC
>NW_006921741.1:497249-508943 GCF_000298275.1 Orycteropus afer afer
TCAATGACATGAGACAAAGTATATGTGAACTGCTGTATGGAAAGTGAATTTGCTCTGTAAATCTTCACCCAAATCACAGTAAAAATAAATAAATAATAAAAGAAAATTGTAAAAAAAAAAGTCTGAAAGTCAGAGGCTGCACTGAGAGGCTCTCCAATTTCCTTAAAAGTGGGGCAGAGGTATGAGTTTTCCACAAGTTGGATGAGGGTCCGGCTCTGGTTTCCCCACTGAAGGTGGAGAAGAGAAGTAATACAGCAGAGTATTAAGTTGCTGAAAGCCAGGGGGCTGGCAGGAAGTCAGAAACAACCATAATGAAGAGGTAGGAGATGGGAGCCTCCAAAGAACACAAACAAAGCTTCATGAGGACAAAACAGAAAAAAGAAAAGAAAAGAAAAGAAATGAGTATATGCAATCTTTCTCCTCTCAAGGTCAGTGTGAAAGTTATCTGCTGCCTCTTGTGGTAAAACGTACCCTTCAATATATGCTCTGTGAGAAACAATGAAATCTTACATTTAAGCATTTCTCCTTTAAAGTAAGCATGAATTTAAGCTTTCTTTCTCAGTATAGGGGACTGGAGGGACAGGGCAGGAAGAAGAGGCTGTCCTGCAGTTTCCACTGTGGGCCAGAAGTAGAAGACATGGGGGTGAAGACATCTGGTACAGTGCTGCATCAACCATCAGCCCAGAACACAGTTCCTCTGTTATTTTGTAGTTCAGCCTGGTGAGAAATTTTCCACAGTTCTCCACACGGAAACCAGAGCTCCCATGTAACCCATGTGCTTTGAAGCCCTTTTGCCTTCACTAGCACTGGTGTCCTCCCATCACTGGCCCTGGTACTCCTATTGTCCATTCACACCACAGTTGCTGATTGCCTGCACTCCAGAGGGTTGCCTGTTGCTTGCCGGTAACTTCAGACTGCCTACAGCCTGGCCAAACCAACAAACTTCTCTGCTATCCAGAGAGCTGAACTACACCTTCTCCTAGGAGACATGCTGAACTCATTCCAAATCTGTCCTCCCTGGTATTATTCCTCACCCCTAGGGTGCCATATTGTTTCCTTAGTATCTTAACATTATTCTGTCATCATATTTAATAACTTTTATATAACAAACTTCTCATTTAACCTATTATGTAGTTTCTACCTCCTTGCTGCACCCAGACTGTTGCAGTCACCAATGAAATTCTTTAATTGTGTGAATGAGATAAAACCTTCTGACCCTTATCTCTCACCCTCCTAATCCCCTCCAATTCTGGAGGATCCTGATCAGTCTGACTCGGATGGAGGAGGAAGGAGCAGAAGAGAAAGTTATGAAATAGAAAACCTATGCCCTACTGCACACTGCTGCTGCTGTTTTTTTTCTTTAATTTTTATCGTGATTTGGCTGAACCTTTACAGACCAAATTCATTTTCCCTACAGCAGTTCATAAACATTTTGTTTCATGACATTGACCACAATTCCCCACAATGTAACAGCTTTCCTCCCATTTCCTCCTTGTAGTTACCTCTTCCCTTTGTCTTTCCCTCCCATGCATTCCCACCCCCTCGAGCTGTCTCCCTGTCCAAACAGTGCCCTTTTGTTCTCCCATGATTGATGGCTCCAAGGAGTATATCTACATGCTGCAAATGTTTACCCCAACCTCCTGTTTGGCTGGAACCCACAGTGGTGAGTTCATTTACAGACCTGAAGGTTAACTAGGGTCCATAGTCTCAGGGGTCTCACCAGGCTCCATCAGACCAACAAACCTGGTCTTTTTTTTTTTTTTTTTTTTTAATAATTTTGAGCTTTGTTGCACATTGTTCTCCCACTCTATCCAGGATCTCCTGCACTCAACCCTCTGAGTGGTTGAAAGTGGTAGCCAAGCACCATCTAGTCCTTCTGGTCTCATAATCATATAGCCTAGAATCACATGGTCTATTAGGCCCTTGGACTAATTGTTTCCATGTGCCTTTGGTTTTCTTCATTCTTCTTTTCTCTGGACGAGGAGTGATGCATCGTTGCATCTATATGGCTGCTTCCAAGATTTTAAGACCCCAGTCACTACTCACCAAAGTAGGATGTAAAACAGTATTTTTGTATTATGCCAATTGAGTTTGATGTTCCCTGAGACCATGAGTTCACAGGTGAGTTCATTATGTGCTCCCTGAGAGTAGCCATCCGTGACCAAGAAGTCACCACAATCTTGTCCCTCATCAGCTCTAATATACACCCAGACATTCTTATAGCAAAAACAAATACACTTTTAGAAACATCATCTGCCAACCCTATCTACTGCAAGCTTCTTATATCACTGTAGGCCTGACACAAGACAGATTAAAGGGAGAACAGACGTTATGATTAAATGAGGCTTTGGAATTATGTGATTATGAGTTCCTTAGCTGTTCAAACCCACCAGCCACTGTGCAGAAGGAAGACTGGGCAATCTATTTCCATAAAGATTTACCACCTCAGAAACCCAAAGAGGGTCACTCTGAGTCAGAATCAATTCGATGGCAGTGATTTTGGTTTTTCTGAGTTTTGGGGCCTAAGTAGCTTCAATATCTTCAGCTGAAACAAGGACAGGAGCTGACAATGGAAAAGACCATCAATTGCTCATATACGAGTTTGAGTTGAGGCTGAAGAAAATAAAAACAAGTCCATGAGAACCAAAATATGACCTTGTTTACATCCCACCTGAATTTAGAAACCATCTGGAGAATACATGTGATGCATTGAACACCAGTGACTGAAAAACAGACAAAAAGCAGGTGACATCAAAAACATCATACATGAAGAAAGGAGAAGATGATTAAAAAGATAGGAAAAAAAAAAAGACTAAAATGGATATCAGAAGAGACTCTGAAACTTGCTCTTCGATGCAGAGTAGCTAAAGAGAATGAAAAAAAAAATGATAAACTATAAGAGCTGAACAGCAGGGGAGGAAGTGGGAGGGGAGCTTCGTTCCTTGTGGGAAATTGCAGTCAATGTCATGAGACAAAGTGTATATGAGCTGATTGTATGGAAAGTGAACTTCCTCTTTAAACTTTCACCCAAATCACAATAAAAATTTATAAATAAATGAGCTGAACAGAAGATTTCAAAGAGCAGCTCAAGAAGACAATTATTATAATGAAATGTGAAAAAACCTGGAGTTAGAAAACCAAAAGGGAAAATACACTTGGCATTTCTCAAACTGAAAGAACTGA
The DNA here is from genome assembly GCF_000298275.1 of Orycteropus afer afer. Taxonomy (NCBI): domain Eukaryota; kingdom Metazoa; phylum Chordata; class Mammalia; order Tubulidentata; family Orycteropodidae; genus Orycteropus; species Orycteropus afer. The sequence continues at coordinate 500,433 of NW_006921741.1, forward strand.
GGAAAAATTCAAGAGTCAAGTTGCAATATTGAAAGATTCTATGAGCAAAATATTAAATGATGCAGGAAACATCAAAAGAAGATGGAAGAAATATACAGTCACTGTACCTAAAAGAATTGGTCAATGTTCATCCATTTCAGGAGCTGGCATATGATCCAGAACCAATGCTATTGAAGGAAGAAGTCAAAGCTGCACTGAAAAAATAGGTGAAAAACAAGGCATTGACAGAATACCCACTGAGCTATTTCAACAAACAGATTGCTGTGCTGGAGGCACTTACATGTCTATGCCAAGAAATTTGGAAGACAGTTATCTGGCCAACTGACTGGAAGAGATCCATATTTGTATACATCCCAAAGAAAGATAATCCCACAGAATGTGAAAATTATTGAACAGTATCATTAATATCACATGAAAATAAAATTTTGTCAAAGATAATTCAAAAACAGTTGCAGCAGAATATTAACAGGGAACTTTCCAAAATGAAAGTTGGATTCAGAAGAGTACATGGAACAAGGGATATCATTGCTGATGTCAGATGTATCTTGGCTGAAAGCAAAGAATGCCAGAAAGATGTTTACTTGTGTTTTATTGATTATGCAAAATAATTCAATTGTGTGGATCTTAACAAATTATGGATAACATCGAGAAGAAGGGGAATTCCAGAACACTTCATTGTTCTCATGAGGAACCTGTACATAGAGACTGTCATACACAGAGGAACCTGTACAAGAGGCTGTCATTCAAACAGAACAAGGGAGTGTGTCAGGGTTGTATCCTTTCACTATACTTATTCAATCCGTATGCTGAGCAAATAATCCGAGAAGCTGGATTATATGAAAAAGAACATGGCATCAGGATTGGAGGAAGACTCATTAACAACCTGAAATACGCAGATGATACAACTTTGTTTTGCTGAAAATGAAGATGACTTGAAGCACTTACTGATGAAGATTAAAGACTACAGTTTGTAGTATGGATTACATCTCAGAATAAAATGAAAATCTTCAAAATTGGACCAAAACGCAGCATCACGATACGTGAAGAAAAGATTGAAGTTGTCAAAGATTCCATATTATTTGGTGCCACAATCAACACCAATTGAAGCAGCACTCAAAAAATCACATGTATTGCACTGAGTAAATCTGCTGCAAAAGACCTCTTTAAAGTACCGGAAAGCAAAGATATCTCTTCAAAGACTAAGGTGTGCCTAACCTAAGCCATGGCATTTTCAGTAGCCTCGTATGTGTGTGAAAGCTGAGCAATGAATAAGGAAGACTGAAGAAGAGTTGATGCTTTTGAGTTGTGGTGGTGGTGAAGAATGCTTAAAATACCATGGACTGCCAGAAAAATGAACAAATCTATCCTGGAAGAAGTGCAGCTGGAATGCTCCTTGGAAGTGAGAATGGCCAGACGTTATCTCACCTGCTTTGGTCATATTGTCAGAAAGGATCATTCCCTTGAGAAGGATATCATGGTTGGCAAAGTGGAGGGTCAGCGAAAAAAGGGGAAGACCCTCAGTGAGATGGATTGACACAGTGGCTGTAGTGATGGGCTCAGGTATAGCAAGGATTGTGAGGTTTGTGCAGGACCAGTCACTGTTTCATTCTGTTGTACACAGGGTCGCCATGAGTCAGAGTCGACTGGATGGCAATAACAACATAACAGCGCCTACAGGTGATTGGAAACGCAATGAGATCTACATAAAGTTTATCCAGGGATGGGGAAGAGGAAGAAAAGATAAAATGACCAAAAAAGTGGTAGTAAGAAAGACAAATATCACCTGTCACTTAAGTTTTGTGTATTTCACTGTACATAAATTATATTTCAATAAAATGTAGTTTAAAAAAAGAAAGAGGAATATCATTTCGTACTTGGAACCTACACTGTCAGCTCATTCCATTTGTTAAATTATCTTACTCTGAGATAAAAATATCACAGAATTACTAGAATTGTATTTTTCTAATTTGTAACTAAATTTTGTCCATCACTTTCACCATTAAATCTTTCAAATACTAGTAAGGAGGATTTTAAATTCTCAATTTTATATATATATATATATATTAATATTAATATTGTTGAGATAATTGTTGTGGTCAACAGCCAAAGGGGGGAAAAAACTCACTGCATTCGAGTCGATTCGACTCAGTGACCCCTCCTTGGGTTTCCAAGGCAGTATCTCTACGGAAGTAGATTGCCCGATCTTCCCTCTGAGGAGTGGCTGGTGGGTTTGAACCACCAGCCTTCTGGTTAGCAGTCAAATACCTTAAGCACTACACCATCAGAGCTCCCAGAGCCAAAGAAAGCAGGAAGAAAAGATTGCTAGTACATAGTCAGAGAAAAGCAGCCTTATTCAGTAGTAATAGGTGTTAGTTGAATCAATTGTGCCTTATGGTAACCCCATGTATGCAGAGTAGCATTACTCCATGGAGTCCTTGAGGTTTGGTTTTTCACAAGCAGATAGCCAGACCCATCTTCTGAGGTATCTCTGGGTGAGTTTGAATGGCCAACATTTTGAGGGTTGAGTGCTTAACCATTTGCACCACTCAGAACTCCTATTCAGAAATAGGAGTATTAAACTGAATCAAATTCAAATAAAATTTTTAACATTAAATCCTAGAGTGAAAGAAGAAGACATTGTGTGTGCATTATATATATATATATATATTTTAATCAGAGTACAAAATTTATTAAGCAAAAGGCATCCCCTGACAAAGAATCAGAAAATTCTACTAGACTTAGGAGATCCTCTGGTCTTTAACTCCCTTCCTGAAATTTCAGTTCCCTCTGCCATAGCCCTGTCAGCTTCTTCTCATGCAACCAGGAACACAGAGCCCATCCCTTTCCAAAGGGAACTCATTCCAAATTCAGAGAGAACAAATGTTCAGGGAATGCTTCCTTTAAATGATTGAAAATCTAACATTTCAAGTCATGTTCTTAGGAGAAACACAAAAAGATAAAGTCCCTTTTCCTTTGACAGCCCTTTGAGTACTTCAAGGTTGTTATATCCTTGAGGGAGTTGGATCTGACTCAACGGCAGTGAGACTGGTTGGTGGTTTATACTAAAGAGCCAAGGGTCATTATGAGTTGGAATTGACTCAGTGACAATGGGTTTTGTTCTGGTTTTAAAGAGGCAAATTTTTTCCGATGTGGTTTATCTTAGTGATTTCTCTCTGTCCTACTCACTCTCCTCTGAACATACACTGGTTATAAATGTCCTTTTCCAATTCCCTTTGCATTTCCTCTTCTATATGTGATGAGAATTGTACAGTAGACTTAACACAATATATGGGTTACATGGCAAAACAAAATAAGACTATTACCTCCTTGTTTTTGTTGTTGTTAGTCATGGAGTCATGGAATCGACTATGACTCAGTGACTCTATGTACAACAGAACAAAACACTGCTCAGTCCTGTGCCAGCCTTACAATCCTTGCTTTACCTGAGCCCATTGTTGCAGCCACTGTGTCAATCTATCTCATTGAGGGCCTTCCTCTTTTTCATGGACCCTCCCCTTGACCAAGCATGATATCCTGCTCCAAGAAATAGTACCTTCTGACAACATGACCAAAGTCTGGCCATTCTCACTTCCAAGGAGCATTCATGCTGCACTTCTTCCAGGAAAGGTTTGTTAGTTCTGGCAGTCCATGGTACTTTCAGTATTCTTCACCAACACCACAACCCAAAAGCATCAAAGATCTTCTTTGATCTTCCTTATTCATTGTGCTGCTCTCACACACATATGAGGCTATTGAAAATACCATGGCTTGGGTTAAGTGCACCTTGGGGCAATCTACTTTCCTAGTGATACTGCCTCGGAAACGCAAGGAAGGGTCGCTATGAGTCGGGTCTGACTCGACGGCACATAACAACAACAACTGCAGTCTTCAAAGAGACATCTTTGTTCTTCATCACTTGAAAGAGGTCTTTTGCAGCAGATTTGCCCAGTGCAATTCATCATCTGATGTCTTGACTGTTGTTTCCATTGATGTTGATTGTGGAAACAAATAACATGAAATCTTTGACAACTTCAATCTTTTCTCCATTTATCATGATGCTGCTTATTGGTCTAGTTATGATGATGTTCGTTTTCTTTATGCCGAGATGTAAGCCATACTTCAGACTGTAGTCTCTAATCTTCATCAGTAAGTGCTTCAAGTCATATTCACTTTCAGCAAGCAAACCTGTCATCTGCATATCTCAGGTTGTTGATGAGTCTTCCTCCAACCCTGATTCTGTATTCTTCTTCATATAGTCCAGCTTCTCAGATTATTTGCTCAGCACACATATTGAATAAGTATGGTGAAAGAATACAACACTGACTCACTCTCTTCCTCATTTCAAACCATGCAGTTTCCCCTTCTTCTGTTCGAATGACAGCTTCCTGGTCTATGTACACTCTTAGGCTCAGAACAATCTAAGCATAAAACTTCTATGAAAGTTACCTGACTATTCCTCTCACTCTGCTTAGGTTACCTGAACAATTTTACTACTTTTGAGATTTGAGTTTTGATAGTTCTAACTGCCAGAAATATGGACCTCTAGTTCCTAGTCCATATCACCATCTCAGGCCTCTTCCCAAGCTGACATATTTCCCCTACTATCTGCTCATCATCTATCCTGGATATCTCAGAGACACCTCAACCTCAGCATGCTGAATACCAAAATATCCATTTTGTCCTAGAAATCTCCTCCTCTCCCTATATTCTTCACCTCAGTTAAGAGTACTATCATTGTCGCATCAACACTAGCTAGAATCTACCAACCAAAAGCTTGTATTAATGACGTGTTCTCCCACTGTCACTCAAAATATCTTTAGTAAGTGTTCTTTTTCACCCTACCATGCTGTTTCATTACCTATGGTTTCTTTACATTGTTTCCTCTGTTCTTCTATTAATTCCCAATGCGTAATTTTATCATCTTCTAACCCAGGCATCATTTCTTCCAGAAAGCCAAGACTTTGGCTTACTCCAAGATAAAAATACATGAATCTTGATAATTTCTATCTATCCCCTCTTCCTCCAAATCCTCCAACCTACCGTCCCCTGAAATATATACACATCACCCACCCTTCTTACTTCACCACCAAATAATATACCCATTTCTGCCTAACCATCTGCAACAAACCTTTCTCTTACTTCTGTTTCAGCCAAAATTCTAAAATACTTTTGACTTCTTCTTTGATGTCACACAGATTCTTTCCAAGACTTCCCTAAGATTTCTCTTAGTTCCTATTTACTTCCTTCATCCAAACTGAGATACTCCCATTCAATCCACAAAACTTATCTCCTATATATGTATTTAAAAGAAAAAGAAACAGAATTCTATGGTATATAATGTTTTATATCCTGTTCTTCAAAATTTTTTAACATTATATCACAGTGAAGAGCTCTGGTAGCGTAGTGGCTAAGGCACTTGACTGCTAACCAGAAGGCTGGCGGTTCAAACCCACCAGCCACTCCTTGGAAGGAAGGTTGGGCAATCTATTTCCATAGTGATACTGCCTCAGAAACCCAAGGAGGGGTCACTATGAGTCAGGGCCGACTCAATGGCAAATAACAACAACAATAACAACAGTAACACAGTGATTATTTCACATCATGAAATATTCTTAGAAAATTCTGTTTTTAACTGCTTTATAATATTTCATTGCATAGATATACTATAAAAGATATAACAGGAACAGAATAATTTTAACAAAAATAAATAACTTTTATCTGATGTCCAGCACCTCAACATAGAGAATTAGTTCAGTGAGAATTCCAAGGATAAAGAAGACTTCGGTTTTCCTGAAATTACACTTCATGTTCAGCCACCATGTTCTCTGTCAGGATTTCCAGCTTTAGTGCTACCTGTGGATGTCTAAGAGGTCTGGTGACATAGTGGTTGAAGCATTCACCTGCTAACCAAAAGGTCAGTGATTTGAACCCACCAGCCACTGTGCAGGAGAAAGATGAGGCAGTCTGCCTCCATAAAAACTTACTGCCTTGGAAACCCTGTGGGGCAGTCCTACTCTTTCTATAGGGTCACTTTGAGTCAAAGTCAGCTTGATGGCAGTGGGTTTCATTTTTTTGGTACATTCTGTTCATCTTTGTATACAAGAACATTCTCATACACCTGGCAACTTCAAAAAAAAAAAAAAAAAAAGACAGAGAGAAGAGAAAGGAAAAAAATATGAGAAATATGAGCACTGACTATATATGATGAATTTAAGGAATTGCTATCGCATGATAATAGTATTGTGGATATGCTTTCAAAAGTCCTTACTTCATAAAGATGCAGGCTGAGGTATCTATAGATGAAATGATATAACATTGTGTTGTTGTTGTTTCTGTTAGCTGCCGTCGAGTCATCTTCAACTCCTAGTGACCCCATGCACAGCAGAACGAAACACTGCCTGGTCCTGCACCAGCTCCATGATCCCTGCTCTACTTGAGCCCATCACCACAGCCACTGTGTCAATCCATCTTGCTGAGGCCTTCCCCTCTTTCGCCGACCCTCCACCTTACCAAGCATGACATCTTTCTCCAGAGAATGGTCCCTTCTGATAACATGACCAAAGTAGGTGAGACAAAGTCTGGCCATTTTTGTTTCCAAGGAGCTTTCCAGCTGCACTTCCTCCAGGACAGATTTGTTAGTTCTTTTAGCAGTCCATGGTACTTTCAGCATTCTTCGCCAGCACCGCAACTCAAAAGCATCAATTCTTTTTCAGTCTTCCTTATTCATTGTCCAGCTCTCACATGCATATGAGGCAGTTGAAAATATCATGAGTTGTGTCAGGCACACCCTAGTCCTCAAGGACACATCTTTGCTCCTCAGCACTTGAAAAAGGTCTTTTGCAGCCGATTTGCCCAGTGCTCTGGTAGCATAGTGGCTAAGACACCTGCCTGCTAACCAGACGGCTGGCGGTTCAAACCCACCAGCCACTCCTCAGAAGGAAGGTTGGGCAATCCTACTTCCGTAGTGATACTGCCTCGGAAACCCAAGGAGGGGTCGCTATGAGTCGGGGTTGACTCGACGGCACATAACAACAACAACAACAACAATACATCGTCTGATGTCCTCACTGCTGCTTCCATTCGCATCAATTGTAGAACCAAGCAATGTGAAATCTTTGACAACTTCAATCTTTTCTCCATTTATATTGATGCTGTTTATAGTCCAGTTGTGAGGACTTTTGTTTCCTTTATATTGAGATGTAATCCATACTGCAGACTGTATTCTTCAGTCCTCATCAGTAAGTGCTTCAAGTCATCCTCACTTTCAGCAAGCAAAGTTGTGTCATCAGCATATCGTAGGTTGTTAATGATTCTTCCTGCAATCTTGATGCCATGTTCTTCTTCATATAGTCCAGCTTCTCGGATTATTTGCTCAGCATACAGACTGAATAAGTAATGTGAAAGGATACAACCCTGACACACTCCCTTCTTGATTTTAAACCATGCAGTGCCCCCTTGTTCTGTTTGAATGACAGCCTGCTAGTCTACATCCAGGTTCCTCATGAGTACAATGAAGTGTTCTGGAATTCCCATTCTTCTCAATGTTATCCACAATTTGTTATGATCCACACAATCAAATGTTCTCGCATAGTCAATAAAACACAAGTAAACATCTTTCTGGCATTCTCTGCTTTCAGCCAAGATCCATCTGAATCTGCAATGATATCCCTTGTTCCACATTCTCTTCTTAATCTGGCTTGCACCTCTGGAAGTTCTCTGTCAATATACTGCAGCAACCGTTTTTTAAATTATCCTCAGTAAGATTTTACTTGCATGTGATAATAGTGATATTCTTCTATAATTTCCACATTCTGTTGGATCACCTTTCTTTGGAATGGGTACAAATATGGATCTCTTCCAGTCAGTTGGCCAGGTAGCTGTCTTCCTAATCTCTTTACATAACTGAGTGAGTGCCTTCAGTGGGGCATCAGTTTGTTGAAAGATCTCAATAGGTATTCTGTCAATTCAGCAACTCCTTTAGTGGAGCTTCGACTTCTTCCTTCGATATCTTTGATTTTTGATCATATGTTACTGCCTGAAATGGATGAAGATTGTCCAATTCTTTTTGGGACAGTAATTCTGTGTATTGCTTCCATCTTCTTTTGATGCTTCCTGACAGCATTCGATATCTTGCCCATAAAATCTTTCAATATTGCTACTTGAGGCTTAAATTTTTTCCTCAGTTCTTTCAGCTTGAGAAATTCTAAGTGTGTTCTTCCGTCTTGGTCTTCTAACTCCAAGTCTTTGCACATTTCATTATAGTAATTGGCTTTGTCTGCTCTAGCTGCTCTTTGAAATCTTCAGTTCAGGTCTTTTATCTTATCATTTCTTCCATTTGCTTTTGCTACTGCAAAAACGACAAGGAGGCCACATGTTCTGACCTCCTCTAACCCTACAAGGGGAAGGCAGGATTACCAGCAGTAACCCAAGGCCTATTACTGCCAGGCCAGACATGTTGCCTCCCTCCAGTCCTTTCTCCAACCATTCCTCCCAGAGCACCCACCACCTCTC
>NW_006921741.1:511923-535176 GCF_000298275.1 Orycteropus afer afer
TGTCACTGAGGCCAAATTTTCCAACTTCCAGTAACTCTTCTTTGTTTCCAACTTTTGCATTCCAGTCATTGGTGATAATTAACACATCTTGATTGCACGTTCAGTCAATTTCAGACTGCAAAAGTTGATAAAAATCTTCAATTTCCTCATCTTTAGCTTTGGTGGTTGCTGCATAAATTTGAATAATAGTTATATTAACTGGTCTTCCTTGTAGATGTGTGTATATTATCCTATCACTGACAACATAGTACTTCAGGACAGATATTGAAATATCCTTTGTGATGATGAATGCCACGCTATTCCTCTTCAAATTGTCATTCCCAGCATAGTAGATCATATGATTGTCTGATTCATAATGGCCAAAACCAGTGTACTTCAGCTCACTAATGCCTAGGATATCAATCTTTATGTGTTCCATTTCATTTTTGACAACTTACAATTTTCCTAGATTCATACTTTGTACATGCAATGTTCCGATTATTAATGGGTGTTTGCAGCTGTTTCTCCTCAATTTGAGTCACGTCACATCAGCAAATGGAGGTCTCAAAAAGTTTACTTTATTCATATCAGTAAGGTTGGTTCTACTCTGATGATGCTGCTCTTTCCCAGTGGTATTTTGAAAGCTTTCTGACCTAAGTGGCTCATCCACTACACTGTGTCAGATAGTGTTTCTGGACTATTCATATAGTTGCCTAGTATTGTAACAGACAGTGTTCCTCTGCTATTCATAACATTGGGTAGTACTTCAAAATTATCCAGTGGTGGGGAGCAGAAAGTGAGTAGGAATATAAATGAAACTATATTAGTCATGTATTAATAATTGCTGAAAATTAATACATGGAGATTTGCAATATATTTTCTTTACTTATGTATGTTTTAAAATCTCTATAAAATTTTTTTTTAACAAAAAAAGAATACCTTTAAAAGACTGTTTGATATAAAAAGTTCTGTAACAAACTGCATCACCATGAAAAACTCTTATATAAATTATGTCAGCCAATTTTATCTTTACCTGAAACATTTTATAAGAATACTTTCATGGATTATTTACATAATTAAAATGTAATTTTAGAAAATAAAATACCCATTCAGAAGTTAATTATCATGTTACCATTTCTCCAAAATATTCTTCTACTTTCTTTACATATTTTTTTAAATTTATGGGTAATTAAATTACATTTGAACACAATCAACAACATCCACTTCAATAAATATTTAACACCTCTTATATGCCAAGTATCTGCACAACCTATGCAAATAATAGTTACTATCCTCAAGGAATTCAGCATGCAGTAGATGAGCTTAGTGCCTGTTGGTCAGTTGAGGATTTACTTTTCTTGATGATTGGGCTGAGCATGCCCCTAGATTTTTACAGCTATAATCTGAAATGATGGTATTTAGAAGGGTTAGTTATCAGAACCAAATGAATGTCATTTTTTAGTGAAAATCATGGTTAATAGTCAATCAAATATCTAGAGAAACTTCTGAAAGTTGTGTATGGTAATTTCAACCTATAAAGTACAGCAAGATATTACCATTACAGAGATAGTTTTTGCAAACATTTAGCACATTTCTTAGGTTACTTTTACGTGAAAGGTGATATTTTCAATGTAAAGCAAATAGGTAAGCATACAAAGACCAAAAATTAGACACTAAGGATTGCTCTATTCTTAATTTAATTTGGACAGGTTAGGAAAAATATATAGTTTTAGTTCAAATATGTTAATGGAAATAAATCACTTTCTTTCACATAAAAAGAATAAAAACAAAGCCTATCAAAACTCTGTTATTCCAGTTGTTCTGGGTTCTATATACAGAATTACATAACTTAACAGTATGTCCTTTGCTCTCTGGCTGCCTCTTTTTTTCTCCTTCCTTAGGAGAAAATAACCCGGGATATTTTAGGTGGAAAAAAAAAAAGAAAAAGTCCTTCAGCTTGTTAATTTTGAGGCACCACAATTCAGAGTGATTCATTGCAGCCGTGAATAAGGAATGTCACCGAAATAGTGAGATGGCCTGAACCACTTTAGAAATTAATGGACTGACTGTGATATACTGGCACCTCTTTCATGCATCTATAATTGGAGTGCCAATTTATTTCCAATCATTTCAAGCACTGTAATTATAGAGCATCATCGTTGCCTGTTTAACATTCATATGGGAAACTGTCACAAGAATGCTGGCCAGGGACCAATATTGTGCAACTGGGATACATGGACAAAATATGAGGAAATATAAAAAGTTTGGTTTGTTTTTCAAGGCCTGAGCCTTGTCCAAGGTGGACAGAAGTAAATGAGGCAATAGAGTTGCTGATGGATTTTTAAGTCATAAAAGTTTTCTTTTAAATGTATCATCATTCACTCACTATGTGGGCAGAAGGGAAACAAAGAATGTCAATGGGTAATTGTCACATTGATTCAATAATCACATTTCAATAAACATTCCTTGAGCATCTAGTATGTGGTAGTTATTTCTGTAAGTATTAAAATAAAAATGAAGTAACACCACACACACATATCCAGAACAACATTAACATAGTGAGAAGTCGTTATGTACTGCATAAAAATAGTATCTGCTGAATACTTTTGTTTTCATTTCAAATCTGCTGATACAAAGGCATTAATTGCATAAAAGGAATATTTATCAAATGTTCTCATAATTCTGGAAACTAAATATAAATCTTTATGGAAGCAGATTGCCATACCTTTCTCCCACAGAACAGCTGGTGGGTTTGGGCTGCCTACCTTTCAGTTTAACCACCAGGGCTCATTCTGTTAAAGATTACAGCCTTGGAACCCATATGAAGCAGTTCTCTTCTTTCCTACATGCTCACTATAGGTCAAAAGTGACTCAGCAGCGAGTTTGGTTTGGGTTTAGATGCAGGCTTCAATGCCTCCTCCCTAGCCTATTTCCACAATAGAACCTCTGTTAAGATACTTGTATCATCTTGTCTCTACCTCATGTGACTCTAAAGTAAGGCAAAGAACAGTTCTTATTCATTGATGGATTCTCAGTGCCAATCACAGCATGGGGCTGATGATAAGGTATCAATAATTGTTTTCCAAAAACTGAACTAATAAATACATGAATTAAATCCTTTATGTAGCATAATCTTGTAACCTGTTTATCAGTTTCTTTCCATATCACTGCTACCACTTAGACAAGATCTAACTGCCCTCCATTCTGTACCTAGGCCCTAAAACAAAACAAAACAGAAAACAATTTCCTTGGAGTCACTTCCAACTTACATCAACCCATATGTTGCAGAGTAGAACAATGCTCCTTAAGTCAAGGCTGTGACCTTTCAGAAGCAGATTGTCAGGTCTTCCTTCTGAGGCACCTCTAAGGGAGTTTGATCAGCCAATGTTTTGGATTCAAAAAACCAAACCAAACCCACTGCCATCGAGTTGATTCAACTCATGGTGACCCCTCCTTGGCTTTCCAAGGTGGTATCTCTACAGAAATAGATTGCCCAATCTTCCTGATCAATCTTCCTTCTGAGAAGTGGCTGGTGGGTTTGAACTGTCAGCTTTCTGGTTAGCAGTCTAATGCCATAGGCACTATGCCACCAGAGATCCCCCCTATTTGTGACACCAAGGGACTCCTACCTAGTGCCTATCCATTGTCATGGAGTTGATTCCAACTCGTAGCAACTTTATGGTACTGATTAGAACTACCCCATAGAGTTTCCAAAGCTGTAAATCTTTACAGAAGCAGATTGCTACATCTTTCTCCTGCAGAGTAGCTGGTGGGTTCAAGTGATCTTTCAGTTAGCGGCCAAGAACTTTACATTGTACCACCAGGGCTCCAAGAAGGATTAATCTTCCTAAAACACCTTTATGCATGCCATAGAAACCTTCTTGAAAGCTTTTGATTTCTCCCTATTGTATGAAAACTACATGTTTTAGCCTGGTATTCAGGGTACTTCACCACTCATTTGTGATCTGCCTCTGGAGCTACCACATATTACCAACTGCCCCTACTGTTGTGAAATGAATGACATTCTATAGGGAAGCAGTTATTAATAAATGTGATTCTTGACACAACAAGTTATGATATTTGCAAAATGTGAATTTCATTTCAACAAATATTGAGTACCAGTTTAAGTATCATATTTTATATTCATTATGAAAATTATAATGAGGGGAGTTTTTATGGATAAATAAAATTGTAACCATGATAATTACTTTATCAGTGAGCTAGCAAATAATTGTATGCTAATGAATGGGAGGTTTGGTGGCATAGTGCCTGAGGCATTTGACTGCTAACCAGAAGTCTGGTGGTTCAAACCCACTAGCCACTCCTTGGAAGGAAGATTGGGTAATCTACTTCTGTAGTGATACTGCCTCAGAAACCCAAGGAGGGGTCGTTACAAGTCAGAATTGACTCAACGGCAGTGAGTTTGGTTAGTTTTTTAAAAAATAAATAAATAAGGAAAGAGAAAGTTTGTACAAGAGGGTATTAACTAGGAAAGGTTGTCAGATAATAGGTATAGCAAGGGGAAATAAAAGTTTTAACAAAACTGTGTCCTCAAATCTCTTATTCCTCCTTAGAAGCAGCAAGGTTGATGAACTAAGCACCTTGGGCCCAATCATGACAAGTGAAGAGATACCATGTACAACCTCTCTTTTGAATAAACACCAATCTATGTACCCTCTTCAGAGCTTAGCCATTACACTGACTAATGTTGTGAGTAATTAGAATAGTGATTGTTGATATCAATTTAAATAAGGGAGTTTATTATTACTATTAGTAAAGCAACCAGCATTTATGAAGTGTGATTAATATGAGTAAGTCTACAGTTGAAGTTATACTTCAATTGATGACTAATTAGAAAAGTGTGAAATTATACATTTGCTACGAAAATGGAAGAAACAGGAAACCAATAATCCCAGAATCTTTCCTTGATTCTATTGGCTATTTTGCATGCATGATTTCACTTTATCCTCACAGAAGCCCTAAAATCGGTATTATTATTATTTGAAATGCCTAAAAGAGCTTAGAAAGGATAAGTAACTTGCTCAAGGACACTCAGCTAGTAAGTTTAAAAGTGGGATTTGAACTCCAATATCTGGAACTCAAAAGTCACATGTCTTTCATTTCACTAAACACTATATAGAAGAAATTGATGAAAAACTGAATAAAGATGATATGAAGTAAAATTTGGACATTTCACATTTTTACTCAGTAGCAAAGTTTGAGAAAGAGTAAAGCATTTTTTAGAGAAGAACTATGAAAATGTCACTTCTCATGGGCTGTGCACCCACTGTAACTACCCCTAAAGCTTCCAACTGTTCCACCATGACAGTAACTAGCCATTCTGGATGAATTTTGGTAAAGAAGAGCTATCAGTGAAGAAAGGGCAATGTTATTATTGGATATGAGTATGAATGTGTGAATGTGCCTGTGGATGAAAATAATTTTTAAAACTTTTAAAAAAGTAAATAAAAAAACAACTATTGATAATTAGAATTCTAAATATTTCTGTCCTTTAATTTAAGCCTTCTTCTCTAAATTACCACATTATTAAAAATATATATTATTGGGTTTTTACTTGATATATACCATACACTAGATGTTCTAATTCTCCAAGACAGAAAAACTGATAGAGCACTAGGGTTTCTTTTGACACAAAGATTGACTTGCATGAAAAAAAGAAAAGAAATTACTACATATTTGGGTTTAAGGAAAAAAAAAAAAAAACAACTAAAAGCCATAATTCCTGTGTTAACTAGAAAAGAAAATTTCTATCAGAAACAATCCTTATTTTGAATGTGTCATACAATTGGGAGACAGCAAATACCTTTAATTCAAATTCCACCATAGTATCTGTTATGTCTCTCACTGTATGTTATATTATTAACATGATAAAAGAGCTTCAGTTATAAATGGGAGAATGAATAAATGAATGGCCACATGTGGATCATCCCATCTTCCTTCCATGGAGCAGCTGGTGGGTTTGAACCGCTGACCTTCTGGTTAGCAGTCAAGTGCCTTATCACTACGCTACCAGAGCTCCTTTTGCTAATTAATATATTATATTGAAATGGATTACAAATTTGTTCGGTTGGTTATTTGCTGGTCAGCTGTTTTTGTCATCAACCACTGAAAAAAAATCAGAACACAAGATTATCAAATCAAATTAAGAGGATGCTACTAAGGACAATAGAAGCAAACATCTCAACAGCCTCATGAGACAAGCTAACTTACCATGATAAACTTTAATGAAGACAAATGTAAACAATCTTCTGAGACTCTAAAAATCGAATACAAAAGTATATGGTGATTAAGATATTAGGTAATTTCCATTCATGTATAAAAGATCTAAACATTTTAACTGACAGGAAGCTCAATAGGATTCAACATCATCAAAATACCTAATTTAATCTTAGGCCACAGTAGTAGAAGCATAGTACCCAAATAAAATATGTGACAGTCCCATTGTGTTGTGTGATAACCACATATCGAGTATTATCTCCACTTACAGACATAATAGCAAGTCATGTTGAAAAAATATATACTTATACACAGAAAACAACATCTGGAAACAAGTTCAAAAGCCAAATGATAGAAAAAATCCTAAGAAAAATACTAAAGTTATTCTCAGACATTAGAAAGACCACAATATGGAAGTCAATGTCAAAGAGCAGATCTAAGACCAATGGAAGAGAAGGCACCACATTTTAATGGATTTTTTCAAGAGGCTATGAGTCCCAGGCCTCAGCACAGCTGGGGAACCTCAGGTTTCCCTCACATGGGCAGGGTCTACCTTATTAAGCTGGCCCCATTGTGAAGAGCAGACCAGAATAAACTTTTTCTGCAGGTATGCACGGAGACTCCGTATTCTGCACTCTCTTTATGCCACTCTCAGGCCTGTTTTAGGATTCCAGCTTCTCAGTAATACTTCTTGGGAGCCAATGGAAATCTCAGCTGCTTTTCTTACATCTTGCTGGATGGTATGGTATTTGGCAGGTCTGTTTGCAGGTTAACACATAGATACAGTTCCCTCAGCAATTGCTGCTCAAACCCTTCCTAGATCACATTGGACCCATCCCCATGCTAAACACAAGACTTCTCTGAATGGTTTTCAGTCTCTCCAAGATTATATCTACAAAGGTTACCCACTCTGATAGTTTACATTCCTTGCAAACCTACTTGAGAATTTCTACCGATCTTCTCCAATACCTTCCCAGGATTTTGACTGGAAAGAGATTGGGGAATTAAAGCAAAGTAAAGCAAATTCCCTTAATTTTCTCTTCCTCTCTGTATTCCACTCCTGGCTCCTCACCAAAACAACAGAACATTTTTCCTATGTGACAGCAACTTGCCTATGTCAAATATTTCTCTTACTTGATCTATGATATTTTTGTACTAAATAAAGAAATAAACAAAACTTCTGTCCTCCAGGATCCCAAGCTTGGCTTTTCATTTATAAAGCTCAACATTAGAAAAAAAGGGAGAATTTTTTTTCTCCCTCTATCTATCAGGAATAAAACCTGATTCCTAGAATAAATAAATAATGATAATTTTTTAAAAAATCTTTGCTTATTTCCCCATAAGGAACTTTCAGAACTCAAGTCTAAGCAATGACTCACCTCACTCTTAATTGTGTTCTGTCTTTGCAGTAAACCAATGAATGTCATTGATTAAAATAATGGATGGGCAACATGAAAAGTAGAAACTAGTGAGGCAAATGATTTTATCATGTATGTTGTTGTTGTGTCATGTGCCGTCAAATCGGACTTGTCTCATAGAGACCCCTCCTTGGGTTTCCAAGGTGCTATCACTACGGAAGTAGATTGTCCAACCTTCCTTCTGAGGAGTGGCTGGTGGGTTTGAACTGCCAGCCTTCTGGTTCGCAGTCAAGTGCCTTAGGCAGTATGCTACCAGAGCTCCTTTATCATGTATAGGTGTTGAACATTTGCCAAATGAACATAGCACTGCCTGATTCACTGCTTTACTATGAAGGGTAAATAAGATCATGATGGCCCTAGGCACAGGACCCAGCTCTGGGGCTCTGGAAGCCTCCTAATTGCAGCCTCATTGCTCCTCTGATTGATAGGTGTTCTCTCTTTTGGCTGAGGCCTCTCATGGAAACACTAATCAGGGTTGTAGCCCTATCCATCAACTGGGTTCCCAGAAGCCTCTGCCCAGTCCTCATGCAGGAAGCCAAGGTCACTGCTACCCTAGCTCCTCACTGATCTTGCTGACCTTCAGGCTTCCAGAGTCAGCTCCAGCATGGCCAGGTCTTTGCAGATCCCAATGCCTCCTGTTGAGAACTCTGATTCTCTGTGTGGGTGTTACAGGTGGTAGTGGAAGGGGAAGAAAAACCACCTGTTAAAAGCAGAGAAATCCAAATTGCTGGCCATATCCCTCAGATGGTGAGGGCTTTCCTCCATTTGGACAATCCAGATACATCCACGTCCATGTTGCCTTTAGGACAAAGCAGAGTCAAGGAACACTCATTTCGTCAGATTCTAGGGGGCAAGGTTTTAATACTATAATGATAATGTGTTGTTTGTTGTTGTCAGTCTTTGACTCATGGCCACCTTGTGTGCAATGGAAGGAGATGTTGCTGGCCCTTCCTCATCTATATGGTCATTGGTAAGCTCTAGTTCATTCTTGTGGCCACTGTCTATTGTAAGTGCCTTCCAACCCAGGGGCTCATCTTTCAGCATGATATCGAAAAATATCCTGCTGTGATTTATAGGATTTTTATAGACTAATTTTTAGAAACAGATTATCAGAACTTTTCTTTCTAGTCTATCTTAGACTGGAAACTCCTCTGAAATATGTCCACTAGGGGTGAACCTGGTGATATTTGAAATACCAGTGACATAGCTTCCAGCATCATTGCAAAACAAAACAAAGCCACCACGGTACCACAAGTGGACAGAGGGGTGGAGGAAGGCCCGGTGGCATAGTGGCTAAGACATTTGACTCCTGACCAGAAGACTGGCAGTTCAAACCCACCAGCCACTCCTCAGAAGGAAGACTGGGCAATCTACTTCCATAGATATATCACCACAGAAACCCAAGGAGGGGTTGATCTGAGTAGAAATGACTTGATGGCAGTGAGGGTTTTTTTTTTTGTTTTTTTTCTTCATTATTATTCTCCTTCCCTACTTTTTTTTTTTTTTTTCCTTAGTGTTCACTGAATACCTACTCTATCAATTCTCTGTGCCAAGCACAGAAATGGTCTCATTTACTATTCAGATCATTCCAAGGAGAGATGTATTTTACTATTAATCACCCTCATTTGCAGTAACTTTCCCCAGTGTTACCTGAATGAGGTCATGTGATACGGAAGAGCAGAGATAGTGTTTTAACCCAGTTCTCTTGGTCATGGCTGTACCCATCAGCTTTCAGGGTGACAAATTGCCAGTGAGGAAGACCATTGGGAGGTAAGTGACATGATCTCAAAGGGTAGGTTCTTAAGTCTGGCTCAATGGCTACTTTGTTCCCATGACATCAGTCCAGTCCCCATACTCTTCTGTCTCCAGGGGGTATTTTTACAGCCACTGCCCTGCTACAAAGAGGAACACTACCTATGCACCAATTCACACCCTAGTAAGCAGCATGTGGGCCAGCAGAGTCCCAGGATGCATCCCTACCCATTGCCACCTTCCCACACTGACATTCATGCCAGATCCACAGGAAGGCAGCCTCCAGAGTAAGACTACATGAAAATTTATAAAAGCCTGGTGTGGCTGGGATTCCACCATTCACTGCATGCCTACACAGCCCCACATGTGGAAATACCTGGATATTTGGAGTTGTATAGACTCATCCATTGTTGTCACCTCCACCCTGACTCTTGTTTAGGGATCCCTTTCTCTGTGACACAGACCCTGGGTGGGACAAACAGTTAACATGCTCAACTGCTAAGCAAAGGTTGGTGCTTGGAATCAAACCAGAGGTACCTCAGAAGTAAGGTCTGGCAATCCATGATTTACTTGAGAATATCAGCCACTTAAACCCCTATGGAGCACAGTTCTACTCCAATATACATGGGGTCATCATGAGCAGGAGTCTGCTCCATGGCAACTGTTCTTTTTTATTTCTGTGTTGATCTGAGTACTTTAGAGAGAACATATGCTTTATCCTTCCCCCATCCAAGCTTGTTTCCAAGGTTACCATTTAACCAGGAATGTGTCTAATTTAACACACTCATTCAAGTAATTATTAAATTCTTTTTACATGCCAAGGTCCCTGGTAGGGCCAACAGTTAACATGCTTAGATGCTAACTGAAGGGCTAGAGGTTCAAGTCCCACCAGAGGTGCCTTGGAAGAAAGGCCTGGTGATCTACTTCCAGAAAATCACTGAAAACACTATGAAGCACAGTTCTCCTCCAACACACAGGGTCCCCATGAGTTGGTATGGTCTCCACAGCAACTGGTTTGGTTATGTGCCAAACACCACACTATACGCTGGAGACAAGATGCTGAATGAAACACATATGATCCCCAGCTTCATGGAGTTGGGGCACTCCTGGAGAATTTCCAATCACTGGACCCTCACAGAACTGCTCCCAAAATCATTTATCAGTCATTCCAAATGGCCCTTCTAAGGAGACAAGCAGATATCTCTTCATCCTTCCAAATAAGTTGATTCCAACTCCTATTGACCCTAAGGGACAGAACAGAACTATCCCAGAGTGTTTTCTAGATTGCAATCTTCCCAGGAGCAAATTGCCAGGTCTTTTTTCCTACAGAGCTGATCTTTCAATTAACAGACAATTGCTTAACCATTGTGCCACCAGGACTCCCTTGGACATCTTTGGGGGGGCCATTGTTCCAACTACAACAATGGGAATACTGAGAGTACCTTCCTCATAGGACTATTGCAAGGGTCAAAAGAGAAACTGCATGTAAAATACTTACATGCAGGTCCCAGTGCATAGCAGTAATTCAATAAATGTTTATCCTCCTCCTTACTCTATCACATGCGGTCACTATGAAGTTGAAATTGACTCAAAAGCATCTAACAACAGAAACGATCTTTATGGAGGCCAACTTTAGGTTAATAGTCAAGCACAAACCATTTTTTTTTGCCGCCCAGGGACCCTGTAGCTTATAATCCCCACTCTCCACCACCACTCCCCCAAAAGAAAACCCAAATGAGGAAACTGAAACTCCAAGAGGCTAAAGTATCATGCCTAGGTCCCACAACCAGTGGCCACCCATGACAATCTGATCTTAAAGGGGTTGCTATGAACAATTTGACTGCACGTATATTGTCCAATTTAGGGTAGCTTTTCACCTTTCTCTGCGATGTGCACCAGGCAAGAAGTGTAACTTGTGGATTAATTGAAAGGATTGGCTGTATTGTACTCAGGATTCTTGGAGGCACCTGTTCTGATACAGCACCTACTTGTAGGTTCTTAGTATGTTCTTCCTCCATAGGAACTCTGGTTTGCAATTAAAGACACTAATTTTGTCTTCAGACAAAGAACCAACAAAGTCAGACAATGCCTGAGATGAAGACATAAGACAATGTCACTCAGAAACCAACTAACATAAAGAATTTTCAAAAATAAGATAAAGCCATAAAACTGAAAATAGGGAACCAGAAATATCAATCTAAATGACAACAGCTAAGAAGTAAAAGAAGGAATAAATAGTGTGGTTACAGAACTTTTAAAAAGAGGAATTAAAAATTATACCAAGATAGAACAGACTTTTACATAGAAAGAAAAAATAAATTACAAGGTAATAACAAAATATATTAAAACTTACTAAAATGAAAAGGAAGTAAATTGTTAACACACAGTAAACACAATGAAGAATATCTGTAAACAAAATGAACTTAGTACCAGAAAATATATAGAACAAAGAAATTATTAACACTACAAAAATTAAAAAGTATACATAATAAAACACCAGCAGTAAATCACACCTATAGATAATTACACTGAACGTAAATCAATTAAATGTACCAATCAAGAGACAGAGAGCAGCAGAATGGATAAGAAAACATAATCCATCATTATGCTGCCTATAAGAGACACACCTTAGACACAAAGATAAAAATAAAAATAAAGTAAAAATCAAAAGGATGGAAAAAATTATATTAATCAAATACCAAACAACCAACCAAACTCACTGCCATCAAATGGCAACAAAAAAAAAAAAAAGAGAGAGAGAGAGAGCAGAAGTGTAATATTAATTTCTCATAAAATGGACTTCAAGGAAAAACCACCATGAGACAAGGAGGGGAACTATATAATGATTAAAGGGTGACTCCCATAAGAGGACATAACCATAATAAATATCTGCACACTCAATGAAACAGCCTCAGAATACATAAACCAAACTCAAACAGAACTGAAAAGGAAATACACAATTTCACAATAATAGACTTTTACATACCACATTCAATGAAGGAAAGAACAATTAGGAAGAATTTCATCAAAGATAAAGAAGATCTAAATAACATAAACTTGACCTCACAGACATGTATAGAACACTGCACCCAACAACAGTATGGTATACATTCTTTTTCATGGATTGATTATTCTCCAGAATAGACCACACATTAAGCCACAAAGTAAGCTTCAATAAACTTAAAACTTAAAACATTGAAATGATTTTCATCTTCTCATACCACAAATCTGTAAAATTAGAAATAAATAATAGAAAGAACAAAGAAAAAGGTCAAATATATGGAAACTGAACAACACCCTGTTTAAAAACTACTGGGTAGTAGAAGAAATATAAATTAAAATTTAATAATTCCTAAAATCAACATACCAAAACCTTTGGGACATAGTAAAAGCAGTACTCAGGGGTCAATTATTAGCAATAAATGCACATATCATAAAAGAAGAATTAAAATCAGCACCTTAGCTCCAAAATTTCAACAATTAGAAAAAGAATAGTAAAAAATTAAAAAGCCCATAGTCAACAGAATAAAGGAAATAGTAAAGGTTAGAGCAGAATAAATGAAATAGAAAAGTCAACAAGACTAGAGAAATTCTTTGAAATGATTAATAAAATTGACAAAATACTGCCAAATTTAACAAAGATAAGGAAGTTGCAAATAACATGACTGAGAAATGAAATGGGTCATGTTAAAACAGAACCAACTGAAATAAAAGGGTAAAAAAAAAAAAAAAGAAAACTGAACACCAACAAATATGAAATCCTAGAAGAAACGGAAAATTTTCTAAAAACACATTATGTACCTAAACTAACACAATCTGAGGTAGAACATTTTAACAGTTCTAAGAAGCTCTGGTAGCATAGTGGCTAAAGCACTTGACTGCTAACCAGAAGGCTGGCGGTTCAAACCCACCAGCCACTCCTCGGAAGGAAGGTTGGGCAATCCTACTTCCGTAGTGATACTGCCTCGGAAACCCAAGGAGGGGTCGCTATGAGTCGGGGCCGACTCGACGGCACATAACAACAACAACAACAACAATCCAAAAAAGAAGAAATGAAACAGGTCATGAGGAAAAAAAAAACCTCCCAATAATAAAACACCCTGGCCCGGATGGCTTCACTGGAGAATTCTGCCAAACATTTAGAGAAGAACTGACACCAGTTCTACTCAAACTATTCCAGAACATAAAAAAAGATGGAATACTCTCAAATTCATTTTATGAAGCAAGTGTAACCCTGAAACCATAGCCTGGCAAAGACACATTAAAAAAGAAAATTACAGACCAATTAACCTTGCAAAGATAGATGTAAAATATTCTCAACAAAATCCTAGCCAAAAGAATCAAACACCATAACAAAAACATAATATGTCATGACCAAGTGGTATTCATACCAGATATTCAAGGATGACCTAATATTAGAAAAACAATTAAAGTAATCCCCCACTTACCACATGATCATCTCAATTGATGCAAAAAGGCATTTGATAAAATCCAACACCCAGTCCTGATAAAAAAAATCTGTCAGCAAAATTAGAGTAGAAGGGAAATTCCTAAACATAATAAAGGACATATACACAGAACCATGGCCAACATTATTCTCAATGGAAAGAGACAAAGCATTCCCCTTTCTAACAGAAACCAGACAAGGATGCTCTTTGTCACAACTCCTATTCAACATTGTAGTAGAAGTCCTAGCAAGAGCAATAAGGCAATAAAGGAAGTAAAAGGCATCCAAATTTGTAAGGAAGAAATAAAACTGTCTCTGTTTGCAAATGATATGATCCTATATGTAGAAAATGCCAGAAGCTCAACAAGGAAACTACTAGAACAAATAGAAAGATTCAGGAGAGTGTCAGGGTACAAGATCAACATAAAAATTAGTCCTATCCCTCTACATTAAGAAAGAAAATTCTGAAAAGGAAATCAGGAAAACAATACAATTTACAATCACCACTCAAAATATGAAATACTAAGGAATAAATCTATGCAGACATACAAAAGAAAACTACAAATCACAGCTACAAGAAACTAAAAGAAATGTTCACGATTGTTAGACATTAGAAAGATGCAAATCAAAACAACAATAAGATACCATCTTGCCCCAGCACTAATAGCAAAGTTCAACAAGAAAGAAAAAAACAAATGCTGGCGAGTATGTGGAGAGATTGGGACTCTCATACACTGCTGGTGGGACTGTCAAATGATACAATCCACTGTGGAAAGCAATATGGCTATTTCTTACAAAGTTGGAATTAGAAATACCATTTGACTCAGCAATTCCATTACTAGGTATATATCCTAAAGAAGTGAGAGCCAGGACAAGAACAGATATAGGCACACCCCTGTTCATTGCAGCACTATTTACAATAGCAAAAATATGGCAACAACCTAGGTGTCCATCAATGGAAGAATGGATAACCAAACTATGGTACATACACACAATGGTATAGTTTGCAACACTAAAGAATAATGTAGAATCTGCAAAACACCATATAACGTGGATGAACTTGGAGGACATTATGCTGAGTGAAGTAAGTTAATCAGGGAAGGACAAATATTTTATTAGTTCATTATAAAAAGTTAAGGAAAGGTTTATATATGGAAAGAAACTTTCTTTGTTGGTTACCAGGGGTGGGAGGGGAGAAGAGGAAACACTACAAAAATTTAGAAAAAAGAAAGAAAAAAAAGAAAGAAAACCAACAAATCAGCATTAAAAAATAAAAAACCTAAATAAATGGAAGAATATACCATGCTCATGAGGAAGAAGACTTACTATTGTGAAAATGTCAATGCTACCCAAAGTGATCTACAGATATAATGCAATCTCAATCCAGATTCCATCAACATTCTTTAAAGAGATAGAAAAACTAATCTCCAATTTTATATGGAAAGGATAGAGAGTCCTCTACTACTGAAGAACAAAGAAGGATGTTTTACACTTCCCAGTCTCAAAACCTACCATACAGCCATGGTAGTCAAAACAGCCTGTTACTGCTACAACAGGCAAAGACCAATGGAACAGAATTGAGAACCCAGAAGAAAATTCTTCTACCGGTGAACAGCTGATCTTCAACAGAGGGCTGAAATTCATTAATAAGGATAATCTCCTTAACAAATGGTGTTGGCATAAAAGGATATCCGTTTGCAGAAAAAATGAAACAGGATCCCTGTCTCACACCATATAAAAAAAAAACAACTCAAGACAGATAAAAAATATAAATGTAAAGCCTAAATCTATCAAGATCATCAAATTAAAAATAGAGGAAAACTTAGAAGCCCTAATTTATAGCCTAAATAGTCTATCAAACATAACTAAAATGCACAAACAGCAGAAGATAAACTAGAGGATCTCCTAAAAATTAAATACTTATGTACATAAAAATGAAATAAAAAAAAAAAAAAACCTTTACAAAAGAGTAAAAAGAGAACTTACAGATTGGGGAAAAAAAAGTATTGGCAATGGCATATCTGACAGAGAACTAATCTCTAAAATTTATAGAAAACTTCAGCACTTCTACAACAAAAGGACAAACAACCCAACTGAAAAATCGGCAAAGAACATGAACAGACACTTCACCAAAGACATTCAGGCAGCCAATAAGCACATGAAGAAGTACTTGTGATCATAGCCACTGAGAGATACAAATCAAAACAACAATGAGATATCATCTCACCCTGCCAATAATAGCAATGATGAAAAAAAAAGAGAGAGAGAGAAACAAATCCTGCACAGGAGAGATTGAAACTCTACTACACTGCTGGTAGAAATGTAAAATGGTATAACCACTGTGGAAACCACATGGTGCCTTCTTAAAATATTAAAAATAGAAATACCATATGATCCAGCAATCCCACTACTAGGCATAAATCCTAGAGAAATAAGGGTCATCACATGAATAGATATTTTCATATCCATGTACATCACAGCATTATTCATAATAGGAAAAATAAGGAAACAACATAAGTGCCCATCAACGGATGAATGTATAAACAAACTATGGCACATATATACAGTGGAATACTATGCAACATTAAATTAATAACAATGAATCTGTGAAACACCTCATAACATCGATGACCCTAAAGGACATTATACTGAGTGAAATTAGTCAATCACAAAAGAGCAAATAAATAGTGTATCAGACTATTATTGTATAAAGTCAAGAGAAAGTCTCCACACAGAAAGCAACAATTTTTCATGGTTACCAGGGTGGGAGGCAGAGGGAAAATCACTAGCATGTATTAACTTTGGTGATGGGAAAGCAGTATACATTAAGGAGGAAGTCAACACAACATGACCAAGGCAAAGGAAGACACCAGGAGGTACACAAGAGTAAAATGCAACAATGGTAAATAGCATCATGTACACAATCCTGCAAAGAAGCAAAAATGGCCAGACTTTGGTCATGTTGTCAGAAAGGACCAGTCCCTGGAGAAGGATATCATGCTTGGTAAAGTAGAGGGTCAACAACAAAGGGGAAGACCTTTAATGAGATGGACTGACACAGTGACTACAATGATGGGTTCAAGCAGAGCAAGGATTGTGAGGATAGTGCAGGACTGGGCAGTGTTTCTGTCATACATAGAGTCACTATGAGTTGGAGCCAGCTCAACAGCACCTAACAACAACAACACAATCCTGTGATAACAGTAATAACAAATAATAAGTTACAGGCAGATATATAGGCAGACGTGTAAGCTGAACAGGTGTGGGATGGCATATGGGAGTTCACCCACAAGTATATACAGATTTGGTAGAGGATATTTCTAAATAATTTATGTGTATGTGTTACTAATATGCCTTCATGTATAATAGACCAAGCAGGGACAATGTTATGTAAACTTCTTACCTATAGACAAACACTTTGACAGACAGAATCACTGGATTTAGGGGCTTAGGATCATAGTCTCAGGGGATATTTAGGTCAAGTGGCATAACATAGTCCACAAAGACAATGTTCTACATTCTGTAAAGCAGCAACTATGGTCTTAAAAACTTGTGAATGGCCATCTAAGATCCAACTATTAGTCTCCCCATGTCCAGAACAATGAAGAGTGAAGAAAATCAAAGACTTGAGGGAAAAGTTAGTCCAAAAGACTAAGGGACCACCCTAACCACAACCTCCACTAGCCTAAGACCAGAAGAACTATGTGGTGCCTGACTATCACTACCAACCATTCTGACTGGGATCACAATAGAAGGTCCTGGTCAGAGTAGGAGAAAAATCAAGAACAATATTCAAAGTCATTAAAAAAAGAAAAAAAAACAGACTTACTGGTATGATAGAGACTGGTGAAACCCCCAAGACACCCTTCAAACTTGAACTGAGCACATCCCTGGGGACCATCTTTCAGCCAAACAACAGACAGGCCTATAAAAAGAACAACAACACCTATGAGGAATGTACTCCTCAGAATAATCAATCAGAGGATACCAAATGGGCAGCATTTGTCCCAAAACAAAGTTGAGAAGGCAGAAAGTGGCAGGAAAGAAGGACAAATGGAAACTGGGAACCCAGGGAGTCGGAAGAGTATGTTACATCGAGGGGATTGCAAATAAAGTCACGAAACAAAGTGTGTATATAAATTGCTGAATGGAAAATTAATTTTCTCTGTAAATTTCACCCAAACCACAATTAAATGTTCAAAAAAAAAAAAAAGAATTAGTGGTTATTTTCCATCTCTATTTGGTATTACTGGAAAAACAACAACAAAAAAACATGTTGCCCTAGAGTTGTTTCCAACTCATGGTGAGTCCATGTGTTTCAGAGAAGAGCTCTGTTCCACAGGGTTTTTAATGGCTGTGACCTTTCAGAAATAGATAGCTGGCCCTTCTTCTGAGACATCTCTGGGTAAATTTGAATTGCCAACCTTCCAGTTAGTAACCAAGTGCTTAACCATTTGCACTATGATCACTAAGTCAATAAAAGCTCATGGCTTAATACCTAACTGTGCAACCTGTTCTTGTCTGTAATCTCAGTTTGGGAATTAAAAAGATTGATACTTTAAAAAAGTGTCTGAACTACTGGTATTGTTTAGAACAAATAGATGTATTTTCCAGCAACCTCTCCATGACTGTGAGTAAGTTACTAAAACTTTCCATACCTCTGTTTTCATCCTTTTAAAAATGAAATCATACTACTCTCAGGAATAAAGAGGAAAACTGTAGGACTTTAATGTCTATGGGGACTCTTGTAAAGAGACTGAGAATCTTAGCAATATCTGCAGAGATGTTGTAAATTCCCTATATGTAACATTTGGAAATTGCCTATCTCCATGCAGTGATTGGCAGCACAATGTGGTGAAAAGAGAAAACACTTTAGACAGACCTGTTGCTTCCTGTGTGACCCTGGGTAGATAGCTTCTCTGAGTTGTATATTTCTTATTTGTAAGATGATGATAATAATACCTATCTCAATGGGTTAGCCTGAACATTAAAGAAGAATTTAAGTGGCTAGACCACAAGGAGTACTCAGTATATTTTCCTGTATAATTTTAAATCACCATGTTTTTCTTTCTTTTTTCCCCTCAGATAAAGTGAGCAAAAAAAGGAGCTAAATGATTATTTTCAAGGTGGCAACAAAGAGAAGACACTACTTAAAAAAAGAGGTGATCAGCTTGAGTTTCTGAGCTCATAAGGATAGAAGAACAGGGTGCAGAAAATAGAAATGAGGGCCTACAGTACCATTTTCAACATGGGTGGTAGCAGTTATGTCTAAGTAAATTATCAGGGCATAAGCTTAGTGCATTGCTTGGTTCTACAATTGATGCCAACGGAAGCAGCAGTCGGGACATTAGACGACGTGCAGCATTGGGAAAGTCAACTGCGAAGGAACTGTATCAAGTGCTGAGGAGCAAGGATATCTCCTTGAGGACTAAGGTGCGCCTGACACAAGCCATGATATTTCCAATCGCCTCGTATGCATGTGAGAGCTGGACAATGAATAAGGAAGACCAAAGAAGAGTTGATGCTTTTGAGTTGTGGTGCTGGCGAAGAATGCTGAAAGTACCATGGACTGCTAAAAGAACTAACAGATCTGTCCTGGAGGAAGTGCAGCCAGAATGCTCCTTGGAAGCAAGAATGGCCAGACTTCATCTCACCTATTTTGGTCATGTTGTCAGAAGGGACCATTCCCTGGAGAAGGATGTCATGCTTGGTAGGGTGGAGGGTCGATGAAAGAGGGGGAGGCCTTCAACGAGATGGATTGACACAGTGGTTGTGATGATGGGCTCAAGTATAGCAGGGATCGTGTGGCTGGCGCAGGATCGGGCAGTGTTTCGTTCTGCTGTGCATGGGGTCGCTATGAGTGGGAAACAACTCGACGGCACTTAACAACAACAACAACAAGCTTAGTGATTCTGAGTCACCCTTCATTATGGAACAGGTTCGAGAACAGTGAAACAGAAAGCTCTACAAAGCAAAAGAGTAGTGATTGGATATATACATTTGGAGAAGTCAGAGATCTTGTACTCTGGCTTGATCATGCAGATTTCTCAGAAGAAAAGCTCCCAGCTGGCATTCAAGTGCTAAGGGAAAGAGCCAGATAGGTCTACATTACTGAACTACAGGAGGGGATGCTCTGTAAAGTTGGCCTGTGATGTATAATTGATTACATTTGTTTTAGCTGGAGCTTAATTTGAATTGTCTACATCAATAGAAGAGCTCATATTGATTTCTTTAAAATTTAAATGCACCTCCTTGTGTACCCTCAAGGTTTTTTTTTAAATCTGAGATGAATATTGTTCTTTCATCTATTTGAAATGAAAGGTGCAGACAGTGAATTTGGGATTTTATGGGTTGAGGTTAAAGTATGGTTTGCATATGCAAATATTCAGAGACAGTTAAATCTACTCACTTTTCCTCAATGGACTGCTGGTCTTGTAAGTACCAGCAGCTTTGCACCAGCATTCAAGGTTTGCCTTGATCTGAAAAATACCTCATCTCACTCTGCTTGGCATCTAGGCTTTCCAAATAGTGGCAGTTTCTCAACTGCACTATGCATTGCATGCTTCCATGTGCTTTCAAATACTGTACT
The DNA here is from genome assembly GCF_000298275.1 of Orycteropus afer afer. Classification (NCBI taxonomy): domain Eukaryota; kingdom Metazoa; phylum Chordata; class Mammalia; order Tubulidentata; family Orycteropodidae; genus Orycteropus; species Orycteropus afer. Next base: position 532,346 of record NW_006921741.1, read on the forward strand.
TTCTCCTTGAAAAGTTCTCCCTTCTCCAGTCTACCACCATTATTAGATCAGAGAATAGCTACTCTTTCTTTAGGGCCCCAAACTGAAGTGTCACCAACTGTACGTGACTTCTCTAAATGCCACAGACTATGCCACAAGAGTTAAATACTCCCTCTGAGTCGCTACTGTATACTGCACATATTTCTGGCTCTTGCTTCTCCACTTATGTTATGGATTGTCTTAACACTACCTGCCAATGAGAAGTGGTAGAGAGGGAAACCTAACAGGCAGTCTTCCACTAACAGGAGGGGTACTTGCACATTTATTTTGCATGAAATGCACTTAATGAACGCTAACACTACTTGATTCAGCTATGTATATTCTTGATCCCTTCATTCACTGAATCTACTGCTCTGCCAATAGATTTTCCTATTTGGTATCTTTCTCCACAAAGTAATCTGCTTTCATAGCGATACCACCTTGGAAACCAAGGGAGGGGTCGCTATGAGTCAGATCCAACTTGACGGCAGTGTGTTTTTTGTGTTCCACAAGGTATTACTAAAAGGTACATTCCCTTTTCTTTCCAGACGTACTGACAATTCATTTTCTTTCTGTTAACTAGCATTGATAGCTGCCCTCATAATCTTATAAACTAGTTTTCCCACTGGATTGTTCTTTTGATCAATACTGCACAGTCAACATTTTTCTACCTTTTATGTGTCTTTCTAAGGAGCTCTGTTGGCACAGCAGCTAAGGCATCTGACTGCTAACCAGAAGGTTGGTGGTTCAAACCCACCAGCCACTCCATGGAAGAAAGACTGGGCAATCTACTTCCATAAAGATTTACCACCTCAGAAACCCAATGCAGGTCGTTATGAGTCAGAATTGACTCAATGGAAGTGGGATTGGTTTCTTTTTGGTATATATCTATCTTTTTAACCTCCCTTTAACAAAAAGCCTATCTCAGAAATTTTCATACCTTATGTTCCACCCAAGACTCTTCTCATTACTCATTGCCTATCATTTGTAATTGATAACCTAATTAACATTTCAACTCCAATATTTGACTCATAAAATTTAGGTTGATCCATATATAGCATTTTTATGTACAATATTGGAAATAATATTGTATTAAAATCTTTAGCCCATCTGTGTTGCCTTTCCCATTTCTTTGTTATTAATTTATAGATCATTCAAACGATTTAATGTGACAATGTAATTCACTGTTTCTTATTTTCAAATTGTCATTATTTAGCCACTAGGAATCCTCTTTACAGTCTGATTTTATTTCCCAAAAAACAAGATAGAATAATCTTGAATGAACCTGCATAGGTTCATTGTGATATTTTCTGCTCTGAGGTATGAAATTAATTCCTCTCCAAGGATATGTGATTCTTTTCAGTAGATAATGGTATTACTGGCCAAAATCCAGGGACCAGAGGTCGACTTTAAATTGCTCCACACAATTACTGACAAGCGGCTGTAAGAGGAGAGGTGGCTGGAATCTCTTAGTGACAAAAGAATTTCCTTAAAAAGGGAGGGGAAGCTAATGAGTTTAGGTTAATGTTTCAAATTGATAACTGTTTCATTTTACTTTGCTCCAAAATAAGAACATATAAAAGCCCTTTTGTTCTTTTATAAGCCACCAGATTTGTACACTAACATAGATATTCCATCCTAAAGTGCTATCCAAAAAACTTTCCATAATAATGCAAAGGTTCTATACTATAGAACTCAGTTATCCAACATAGTAGACACTAGCCACATATGACTACTGAGCACATGAAGTGTGGCTAGTGCAACTGAAGAAGCAACTTTTATTTCAACCTTTTCAAATTTAAATTTAACTAGCGACTTGTGATCAGTGGCTGCTGTACTGAGCAACATAGCTATAAAGGATTATAAAATAAAATATGTAAAAATAAAAGCTTTTACTTCCTTCTTTACTCCCAGCCTCTCTCAAAAGAGTAGATTCAGCATCACCTGAGCACAACACAAATTTCTAAAATAGATAATTCAAATACCATCCCTCCTAGAGAAACACCAGGTGATATAAGTACATATCATTTAGCATCTCAAATTATGTTGCTATGCGTAAATAAAGAATAACAATAAACTTTGTATTTTGAGGTTTAATCCAATTTTCTCTTCTAGCTTCTTTTTTTATGAAGTCTATTAGCCTAACATATTTTATTTTTTAAGTTATATGTTATACTGCATGTATTTTCCACTGCTTTATTAGTCATTTTAATATTAACTTCCAACATTTCTGTGGCATTGAGAATCACTATACTTCGCATCCAAAGTGTTCCAAATGATAATTCTCCAAAAACTGTTTAAAAAGTGACAAAAGAATTCCTGCAAGATGGCGGACTAGGCAGAAGGACTGCACAGACCCTCTTCAACAAAGAAAAGGGAAACCAATTGACACAGACACAGAAGATAATCTTGACCCTGAGCCTTGAAGCGAAGGATACAATGGAATAAACCCCAATTAGCAGAAGAATTTGCATGAAAATACCAAAAAAGGAGACATACAGAGCTGTGGTCCGGCAGCGACCTGAGTGACTCTGATGGCACAGACGGCTTGGATATTCCTGAGTGGTGGTAGGACCTAAAAATTAACCTAAAATTCACCCTGCTAGCCAGGGACTGCATGGAGGATTGTGCACGGTGGCTGGGGAACAAACAGAGAAGGTGAAGAGAAAGGTGGGTTGAGCTGTGGACTTTTGGCGGTCCGGAGGGTGCCACCATTCTGTAGGTTTAAAAAGTGGCTTGTCTATTTTGGATATTTAAAGAGACAGCGCTCTCGCAGATTCCTGTGGTGGTAGGACTTAAGAATTAACCTAAAA
>NW_006921741.1:540921-541969 GCF_000298275.1 Orycteropus afer afer
AAAAAAAAAAAAAAAAGTGACAAAAAACAAGATTCTTACTCAGAATAATCAATGAATGTGTAAAATATTTGAAACATTTTTAAACTTCACTCATAAAATTTATAACTTTAGATTGATATGAACTTTGTAAACTAAACTACACTCCATAAAAGAAAAAATAATAATTATAAAATGGATAACAGAATGTTCTGGTTTTGATTTCATATTGTAGTATTTGTATTTCTTTGTTACCTCGCACACTTTAAATCGACAGATGTTTTTGTACATGTCCAGAGGATTTTAATGCCATGTTTAAAAAAAAGAGAAAAAAATTACAATCATAGAAAACCTTAGTGAAACTTTTGCATGAATTATGGTCAATATTCATGAAGTTCATCTTTGTCCTGACCAAGAACTCTCTCAGGCTGAACAAATCTTCACAGCCCATGTCTGCTATTAGATGACAGTATATGTATCTACTCTGGGCTGAACAAGGTAGAGAGAGAATGGAAGGAATAGCAGTGGTCAGACATCTTTATGGAGACAACCACTGACATCTAATGAAATTCCTCTTTTCTTAGATGCTAATTTTCCTCTCTTAAGCCCAAAATATATTTCTTTGATTGGGGATGGTATAGGGGTAGAGGGGAATGTGGTAATGATTCAGTATTTATTCTTCTAAATCCATTTTTATCCCAAGACCTTAGTTTCTAAAGTTCTCTGTTTCAAGTGAGGTAATGCCATTTAAGATACACTGGGAGCTTTTGGAAAGAATAAAGCCATACTTGTCCATACTTCTCAATATTACACCAATACACTGGACTTGTTTTGGAAGGATGTGTAAGGGTAGATGAGATCATATTGTAAAACTATGGGATAATTCATGTTGAAAGACATTATTTTCCTGCTTAAGGCTTGTGGTGTTTAAGTTTGTGTGTCAACTTGGCTGGGTCTCACTGAGTGGCTGGGCAGCTGGATGTGGTATTCCCCAGGATGAAACTGGTCATCAACTCCATGGTGGAATCTAATGTGAGCAGCTGAGTAGCTGCCTTAGGGATATGGTCTGCTT
>NW_006921741.1:542724-551358 GCF_000298275.1 Orycteropus afer afer
CTTTCTTTCTTTCTTCTGGAATATTGTTACTCTCTTGGGCTTAAATTTTGTTCATTGGGATTTTGCATAAGCAGGAATCAAAGGATATTATTCCTTAAAACATGAAAGAAGATTTCTACTCAAAGTCTGGTTAGTGGATATGATGTTTACAGTGTGAGCATTCTTTTTTTGTTGTTGTCAGTTGTTCTGTGAATAGACGTACATGGTTTGGAATCTAGTTCCATATTTTATTACTTCTTTGACATCTTAAAAAAGTTACTTCATGTGTCTTAGTTTTCTCATTTGTAAGGCAAGGTCAGTAATGTTGTTGTTGTGTGCAGTCGAGTCAAACCCGACTCATAGCGACCCCTCCTTGGGTTTCCGAGGCAGTATCACTACGGAAGTAGGATTGCCCAACCTTCCTTCCGAGGAGTGGCTGGTGGGTTAGAAGCAGTATATTTTGAAAAGAATATATTTACGAAGACAGCAGTATATTTTGGCAGAAAGTGGAGTATCCAGGCTTGGTTCTGACACAGCTGTGTGACTTTGGTCAGTTCCCTTCACTTCTCTGGGCCTGGGCCTCCGTTTCTTCATTTTATTTTAAGGTTTGTAGAGTAATGAAAGAAGGAACTCCATTTCCAGTTTAATAACATTCTGCCTTGTGATCATTTTTATTTCAGATTCTTAGGTAAGAAATCATTTTTCACAATGTATCAGCAGCAGGAGGTATTAATATTGACAATCCTGCATGTTTGCACTGTACTTCCATTCAACCCCTTCATAACCATTACTTCACTGAATACTTAGAATAACCAAAGGTAAAGGGCAGGAACTATTCTTTCTATATTTTTGCTTAAGGTCACCCATCTATTAGATGACAGAACTGGGCTTGAACCCCAGCCTTCTGACTTAGCAGCCTTGTATGTATTTAATGATACCATGTTGTCTTTCCATTCTTAAACCCCAGCAGGGAGCAATTTTGCCTCATTCTCCACTGCTGCCAGACAATCACTCTAGGGAAAGCTGTACTCATTATTTTTCTGAAGGGAAAACACAATGTTAACTCAGCCAATGTAATAATTTTTATGGTTTGAATGAAAAAATATATTTTTACTCCTGTCAAATTCAATTTATATCACAGTAATAAATAAAAGTTTTATGTACTGGGTGAAGGAAAAATAGAAAATGTCCTAAGTGGACAAGCTTAAATTATCTCCCATTTGGATGAGTTCATTTCCCAGAGAGAGTTTCATCAGGCTTTTTAATTAAGAGCAAATTGTTCATCTAGAGTCAGTAATTTGCCAATGACCTCTCTGTAATACCCTAGTCTAAGGTGACAGAAATGACAATGAGGCTTTCAAATTAAAAACATCAAGCTCTCGCAGATACTCGGTTCTTCAGTAACTGAATCAGGGAAAAGAAGAGACTTGAGGAAACAACTATGTTTTTAGCCAAATTTCTTGCCTGATATGAAGGTTCAGAGCTATTTAAAATGTTTTAAATCTGGCAGGAGACAATTATGGCGATTGGATACACCCAGTTATATGCTTAAGCAAGTACTTGTATGCAAATATATATAAAATATATATATATATATATACATACATACATATACATATCTGTTTACATAACATTATAGGAGTACAGGAAATTTTTAAAGAAAATCTCTAATTTATTAAGATATTGTTGCAGTAACAGAAGGATTTGGAGTGGAGAGAGGATAAGAGAGGAAAAGGTGGACCAGGCAAGAAAAAGCAAAGAGAGTAAGGCTTGAACTAAAAATAGAAGGCATGAATGATACATCTTTTATTGTTTTATGAAAGATTTTGTGTGTAGACAAACCAAAAATTGAAGGAAATAATACAGCATGTAGTACACAAGGTATTAACGTGGTTGAGGGTTCTGAAGAATAAATACTGACTCACAGACTTGTAGGAGATGAAGCTGGAGAGTACAGTAAAGGAATGATCAAGGAGTTCTTAGTGCAGAATGAACAAGCCAGGTGGCGCAATGGTTAAGAGCTTGGCTGCTAACCAAAAAGTTCAGTGTTCCGAATCCATCAGCTGCTCCGTGAGAGATAAACCTGGCAATCTGCTCCCATAAAGATTTCAGTTTGGGAAACCCTATGAGACACTTCTACTTTTCCTATAGGGTCACTATGAGTCAGAATGAACTCAACAGCACACATCAAGTGCAGAATGTTAAGGAACCTAAACTATGTTTAGAAGAAGGGAATTTTAAGTAACAGAGTGACTGGTTCAGACATGGGCTTAGACAAGTAATTCTGTCAGTGGTTGGTATTCAGGTTGGACCGGGGAAGAGGACTAACGATCTCAATAAGAGAGAGAGAGTTACACCAGGGCAGTGGTAATGGGATTGGCTGGAACTAAAGAACTGAGAAAAATAGCTGCTGCTATAACTATCACCATGACTATTACTTTATACATGTACTATTGCTACACATTACTCTGTTACTACCACTATTACTAAGTGCTACTATCTAATCAGTACTTACTATTTAGCAGGCACTGTGCCAAGAGCTGTATTTTTGTTATCTCCATTAATTATTACATTAACCCTGAAAGATAGTCACTTGGCTGCTGATTACTATACAGAGCCTCAAGGTGAGGCATGAGAAAGTGACTCTGGCAAAGAGTGAGGAATCAAACAGGAACCACAATTTGAAAAACAAACTATACCAAGACTTGAAAACCAAGCTATGATGTGCAACACAAACTACCTAAACTCAAGTTATTTTACTACTCATTCAGACTCAAATATTCCAAGATAAGAACATTTTTGACAGTAAATCCCCAAAGACTCATGCATTGCCAAGGTGAGATGTCCAACTCTTCCAGCAACTCATCTGGTTTACAAAGTATAATCAATCTCCACCAAAAATGTACTTACTAACTTATACCCTGAAGCCAACCTATGACTGATGCCAGCTGCTTAAATCCTGCTAGTCTCTTTTTGTAACCTCCTTCTTTGGAAGCACTGTGAGACTTTGTCAACATGGTATTCTCCTTTGCATAGCAACTTTATAAGCCCAGTTCTGTGTGATCAACAGGCTACCCTAATAGTCTCTGTAGGGATTTGTACAGTGTAACAAATATGTCCTCTGGGTCACAAGCCTCAAGTGCAGGAGTCAAGACCATGGGCTTGAAATATTCCCTGAAGTTTTCTTAAAACCAAACAGTAGTTTAGCTTCACTAGTAAAAACATGTCTGCCTTGAGCATTGTTTTCTTTTAAGAACTGTCTATATGGGAGAAAATTGATATTAATAATTTCAAAGATAAGATAGGAACCTTAAGGGGCAGTGCATTTATGTTAATGAGGGAGAGATAACTCAGAAAAGGAGGGTGAAAACAGTTGCACAACTCAAGGAATATACTCAATATCACCAACTGGTACATGTAGAAACTGTTGAGTTGGTGTGTTTTGCTGTGTACATTCTCAACAACACAACAAATACATTTTAAAAAAAAAGGTTTTGAAGTCAGACACACCAGAGTCCATTTGAACTCTGCCATACTAGCTCTGCCACTTACTAGCTGTAGGATATGGGGAAATTTGTGGAACGTCTGTGATCCTTGTTTCTTCATCTATTGACTGGGAAGAAGAGCACTTATTTAATAAGGCCACTGTGAGAATTAAATGAAATAATAAGGAAGAGTTCTTGACACAGTGCCTGGCACACAGTCATATGGTGCTCAACTAATGCAAGCAGGAGTACTGCTTTTGCTACATGCTCACTAATACCATTCTTTCTGCAATGAAGGAAAAGTAGGAAGGATTCCTGCCCTCTCCACCCTGATATTTCCTTCTAATTTATTTATTTAATCACCATTTAATAAGCTCCTACTAATTGCCAGGCTCTAGTCTAGGCATTAGGGCTCTAATACAAAGATATCCCATCATAAAGGAGTTTCATCTTTGTTAGATGATGCAAACATGCATGCAAATAATACAAGAAAGTAAATGAAAAGTATAAAGTGAGAGGAGAAGGGCTGAGAGTAGAATGAGCACAAATCCATCCACCTTCCAAGTTCCAAAGTGTTACAGAGCTTCTTTTAAACCCATCTGCAGGAACACTCATTTAAAAAAAAATAATAATAACAATGTTTTAAAATTGCTTTATTCTGAGGTCCTGAAAGCAAGCTGGTTAAAGGAACCACAGACAGACTCCATCCCTGTCTTTTTCAGAACACCTTTGTTTCTTCTTCAGAACACCTTAGAAAATAAATTATTCTTATATATGTTTTATGATTGTTCTCATAAAATAAATTTACCAGCTTAAATCCTGGAGATGAGAATCTGGAAACAGTTATTAGTCTTGGGACTTTCTCTTTTTCTTTTCCCATAAGAGGAAAGGAGAAAAATGAAATCAACTTATTGTATGCAAAGTGATCATTTTTTTATGTACAATAGCTCAATTATCCTCATCTCTGCAAAATGGAATGAGTATTCTCCTTTTACAGATGATGGAAATGAGGCTAAGATTTCACACAACTTGCCTCATGTTGCACAGCTGGTGTGAGCATTCATGTTTGTATAACATGGAACCCTGTGTTTGTTCCAATCTCTTACCTTGACAGGAACCCTAACCATTCTTCAACTACAGGTGTCCTGTTATTCTCAAATTGTTCAGAAAGAAATCAGCAACAAGGATAACTTTTACTGGGGAGTCTTAAAAAGTGGGATGCTGGGATGTTCAGTGCCTGAATGAATCTTGACTTTGCAAGTTTCTCAAATTCTTTTAACTAAAAGGGACACAAAAGAAAATTTGTTTTAAATATTGAGGCAAGTTGACTTTCAAAACACTTTCTGAATTCCATGCCTTGAATGTCAAAGAAGCAGGAACTGTAAATGGGTATTCATATAATGCTGCATTAACATTCACTTCTTATTCTCTCCCCTGCTTCAATGGCGGAAAAGATTAATATATCATTCAGTTAATACAAAGTGTAATTTATTTCCAAAGTGGTGTGTTTCCTTTACAACATCAAATGTGGCAGCTCTATGTGAATGTTATTCTGTCAACTGGAATAATGCCTTTAATGAACTTGTCTCTAGAATATCAAATGTGTAATCAGCTGTACAACTTCCAACCCTACTGCTCAGGCTCTCATCATTTGGCCTACCAGCTTCCACATCAACTGTGACTCAGAAGAATAATTCATTTCAGAGCCCTAACATCAATAAGCCACAAACCAGCCACCAGAATCAACAAGATTAGTTCTAGTTTGCTCACACCCCATTCAGCAATTCTGCCCTAGCCACTGAACATACAGAGGGCAGGGATAGTTCATCTACCTTGAAGCACTTTTCCTCTGGGCAGGTAAAGTTCTCCAGAACCATTTGATTAATATTGGCTTCCTCAAGAAGAAAATAAGGTCCATTAGGATCCTAACACTCACTCCTGGGGCCCTTATTGGGTAAGGTTTAGATTCTCCAAAGCCAACACTTTGGCTACTAACTAGGCTTTACCATCCTGCTATATTGTCTAAATCCTTTAGGAGAGTTTTGTTTTATATATATATATTACCACGATATATTTTTTTAAATAGTTACACTGAAAAAAAAATTGCAGTGATTTCCCCAGCTCTATTGTCATGTGATCTAATAAGATCAAATGTTTTGTTTGTTTGTTTGTTTTCAAGGGATTTTCCATATCTAAATAAAGGAGCATAATTATTTATTCAAACATTCTTTCTTTTCTTAAATACAGTGAGCTATTCAATATTTGGGAGCTCTGGTAGCTAGCGCCTAAGGCATTTGACTGCTAAACAGAAGGCTGGCGGTTGAAACCCACCAGCCACTGGTGCTTGAAACCCACCAGCCACTCCTCAGAAGGAAGATTGGGCAATCTACTTACGTAGAGATACTGCCTTGTAAACCCAGTGAGAGGTCGCTGTGAGTCAGATCCAATTCGACCGGAGTGAGAGACTGTTTTTATTAAGCGCTGACTATATCCACAATCTTCTTATGGAATAAAGGAATCAAAACAAAGGAATAAAAAACAGCAAAAACACAATTAAAATTTTTGAAAAACAGAAACTTGTGGTCCAAGGTCTAAAAGCATTAGGTGTTTAAAGTATAAAGCAATCTTGACCCCTTACTTCCATAGCTCAGCATCTGAAAAATATCTCCTATATCAATTTTTCACACTCCTATAAGATTATCTTAATTTCAAGCCACTTGTTGCAAGGAGCTCTGGTGGTGTAGTGGTTAAGGCACTTGGCTTCTAACCAAAAGGTCAGTGATTTGAACCTACCAGCTGCTCGGAGGAAGAAAGATGAGGTAGTCTGCTTCCATAAAGATATACTGCCTTGGAAATCCAATGGGGGTCGCTAGGAGTCAGAATCAACTTGATGACAATGAGTTGGATTTTTTTTTTTTTTGAGAGTTTGTTGCAGGCAATAAAAATTGATTCCATTTGATTCCAATATTATCTAATAATATCAAATATTTTCTGAGTAAGTGAATTAAAATCATGCAATTCCATTTCCCTAACTCCCTGAGATTACATACTGCAATTTATGAACTGATGATCATTTATTTATTCATGAGCAATTACTAAGTATCGTCAACGTGCCAGGAAGTGTGCCTACATGCTGGGAATACAAATATGTCGAGGCTTTCACCTTAGAAAAAGCACAATTTAGTGAGAGAGAGAAAAAAAATAGCTATAAAGTACATAGTGATAAATACTATAATCAATGTGAATATATGGCACAGATGTACCATAACAGAAAGATAGATCAATTTTCCCTTGACAGATCAGAAATTTCAGACACACATTCAAGAGTGTTTTAAAAATGAGCTTGTTAAAACAATTTTCAATAAATGTGCACCACATTTATAATCAGGAAAAAAATTATAAACAGTAGTTATATCTAGATGATGAGATTATAGAAGATTATTTTTCTCTTTACTATATTTTTGTGTTTTGTCAAAATCATGTTTTATTTCCATAATCAGAAAGTGATGCAATATTAGTATTACAAAATGAACTACCTATTGTTTATGGTTAAAGTTCTTAAGTTTTGTAGAGCTAGAGTTAACTGCTCTCTAATTCATCAAAAAGTGACAGTGTGGTGATTACAAAGGCAAAAATATAATCTTTAGTTTCCTGGTGGAGAGATAATGTAGCAAACATTTAGTACCTAGGAAGCTGTCTAGAAACAACTGGAAGTTCCAGTTAAACACCACTATTTAAAGGACACTTTCTGCACAAGTCTAAGTCATTTCTCCCTCTATATCTCTTTTGAATCTATCACACCAATGCATTTTACACAACTCCAATCCATGCTCAACCTCTTCTAATCTCAGAGTATATCATGCTGATTCATGCTACTTACTTTACTTGTCCTTCCTTGCCTGTTTGCCAAACTGCTACATATCAAGACTTACCTTCAGATGTTTCTTCTGTGAAGTGTTCTACACTATAAAGAAAAACACTAGAATTTGTTAGTTTTATTTCAAATAATAGAATCCAAAGGTCTTGGAAAAGGGCATTTCTAGTGTTAAGGCCTCCAGCCCCACAATCATCATCCTTCATTCTCCATTGGTTGTGTGGCCTGGCCCTGTCCTGCCCTGCTGTGCAGCCCTACCCCCAACCTGTGGCTCCTTCAGTTCATCCCCTCTCCCACTGGCCAGGTGGAACCCCTACTCTCTGCCCATTGGCAGGCTCCATGGCCTTCCCACCTGCACCCTGACTGGTGGGTGATGGTGGAAAGGAGGGTGGCAAATTGCCACAATGGGTGATGGGTAAAACTCTTGGTGTCCTTCCCCTTACAGCACTGGCCTAGAGACTGCCCCCACTGCCAATGCAGACTCAGGTCATTTTGGTGTCATTCTTTTTGAAACCAAAATGTCAGGGGGTACAGTCCATACACACACTTTCAAACACCCCTCACCCCCAACACCCCTATAGTGATGTCCCTTCTCCTTTGAAGGCCTTACCAAGAATAAAATAGACAAGGTTTTGTACAAAGTCTTGAATTTTTTCTTTTTCGTAATATATACTCCTCTTTTCTCTTTCATCCCACTTCCCAAAAATATAAAAGAAAACTAACTAATAGCATATAGGAGAGATGTATGGAAAGTAGTTATTGTTAGGTGCCAGTAAGTCAGTTTCAAGTCATAGTGACTCTGTATACAACAGAATGAACACTGCCCAGTACTGCACCATCCTCACTATTTTTGCAGTGCTTGAGGCCACCACTGTAGCCACTGTGTTAATCCAGCTCATTGAGGGTCTTCTCCTTTTTCGTTGACCCACTATTTTACCTAGCATGATATTCTTCTCCAGGGAGTAGTCCCTTCTGACAACACAACCAAAGTATGAGAGATGAAGTCTTGCTTCTAAAGTATTCTGCCTATACTTCCTCCAAGATATATTTTTTTCATTTTTCTAGCAGTCCATGGTTGTTGTTGTTGTTGTTATATGCCCTCGAGTCGTTTCTGACTCATAGTGACCCCATGCATAGCAGAACGAAACACTGCCCAATCCCGCGCCAGCCCCACAATCCCTGCTATACTTGAGCCCATCATCACAACTACCATGTCAATCCATCTCGTTGAAGGCCTCCCCCTCTTTCGTCGACCCTCCACCCTACCAAGCATGACATCCTTCTCCAGGGAATGGT
>NW_006921741.1:554648-567581 GCF_000298275.1 Orycteropus afer afer
GGCCTGCTACTCTGGGCGTCCCTGCGTTGTCTCTCCTCACCTGTAACCCTGGGGCTGACTGCTCTTCTGTCAGGGTTCAAGGCTTTTATCCCTTTTCTCCTGCTCTTCCGGCCTGCTACTCTGGTACATTCAATATTTTTTGCCAACATAACAATTCAAATGCATCAGTTCTTCTCCAGTCTTCATTACTCATTATCCAGCTTCTACGTGCATATGAGGCAACTGAAAATACCATGGCTTGGGTCAGGTGACATCTTTGTTCTTAAACACTTTAAAGGTCTTTTGCATCAGATTTGTCCAATGCAAAACACCCTTTTATTTCTTCACTGCTGATGAATACAAGATCGTCAGATAAAATGGCAGATTATTGCCTCACAAGCTGTGAAGGCAACAATCACAGGATCTGCAGGTAACACAGAGGCCACAGATTCAAGTCCAAGAAGCAAAAAATGGATGTCAGAAGAAACTTTGAAACTTGCCCTTGAATGGAGAGTAGCTAAAGTGAATAGAAGAAATGATGAAGTAAAAGAGCCAAACAGATTTCAAAGGGCAGTTTGAGAGGAGGAAATAAAGAATTATAATAAAATGTTCAAAGACTTGGAGTTAGAAAAACAAAAGTGAACAATAAGCTCAGCATTTCTCAAGCTGAAAGAACTGAAGAAAAAATTCAAGCCTTAAGTTGAGATATTGAAGGATTCTATGCACAAAACATTGAATGATGCAGGGGGCATCAAAAGAAGATGGAAGGAATATTCAGAGTCACTGTATCAAAAGGAAGCTCTGGTGGTGTAGTGACTAAGGCACTTGACTGCTAACCAGAAGGCTGGCGGTTCAAACCCACCAGCCACTCCTTGGAAGAAAAGTTGGGTAATCTACTTCCATAGTGATAGCACCTCAGAAACCCAAGGAAGGATCGCTATGAGTCAGATCTGACTTGATGGCAATGCGTTAGGTTTTCGGTTTTGGTACCAAAAGAACTGGTCAATGTTCAATCATTTCTGGAGGTGGCATATGATCAAGAATCAATGGTATTGAAGGAAGAAGTCCAAACTGCACTGAAGGAATTGGTTAAAAAAAAAAGAAAGAAAAAAAAAAAGACCCCAGAAACTGGCAGGATACCAATTGAGATGTTTCAACAAATGAATGCAGCGCTAGAGTTGCTCACTTGTTCATGTCAAGAAATTTGGAAGATAGCTATTTGGGCAACCAACTGGAAGAAATCCATATTTATCCCCATTCCAAAGAAAGGTGATCCAACAGAATGTGGAAATTATCAAACAGTATCATTATGCTGAAGATAATTCAAAAATGGTTGCAGTAGTACATTGATAGAGAAATGACAGAAATTCAAGCTGCATTCAGAAAAGGGCATGTACTGAGAAATATCATTGTTGATATCAGATGGATCTTGACTGAAAGCAAAGAATACCAGAACGATATCTACCTGTGTGGAAAGCAAGAAGAAACAACCTCATTGTACTTTGCCATACACTGTACTTCAAAAACATAAGATATATATGAACTGAATGTATAAGTTTAAATGAACAATTTTCAAAATATTTTACTTAAGACCCCATGACACACCTAGCCTACTCATCTCCACTTTGTAATTGGGAAAGAGCCTAGCGTTAAAAAAAAAATATTGAAGGAAAAATCAAAATGACATAAACAATAGCAATTGGCCAAAACCTTAGACAGCACTACCATACTTTGAAAACAAAGTTTCCTTACTAAAATTTTTAAAGTTCCCATTTGTCTCTTCAGATCTGCACGACCAGTTAGATCTGACAGGTTAGCTATGCTAACATGGCAGCCAGAATTCTTAGCAGATGACTGCTTTAGAGTGGTCAATAAACTGTAAAACCATGCCAGTTGAAGAATACTGATATGTATGTCTTTAACAGTCACCATCAAGTCTACTCCAACTCATGACATCTCCACGTGTGTCAGTGAAACAGTGCTCCATGGTGTTTTCAACGGCTGATATTTCAGAAATCCATCACCAGGTATTGGTTCCAAAGTGCCTCTTGGTAGACTCTAATCTCCAAACTTTAGATCAGCAGCTGAGAGTTAACTATTTTTACTAGGGACTCCTGTATGGTTTTACTCATACATAAAAATGAAAATCATTTATCTATCAGAATAAATTTTCAAGCAACTAAGAATATGCTTGGGAGCTCTGCTAGCATAGTGGCTAAGGCACTTGACTGCTAACCAGAAGGCTGGCAGTGCAAACCCACCAGCCACTTCTTGAAAGGAAGGTTGGGCAATCCTACTTCCGTAGTGATACTGCCTCGGAAACCCAAGGAGGGGTCGCTATGAGTTGGGTCCAACTTGATGGCACATAACAACAATATACTTAACAGCTGACCAAGAGACCAAGGTAATATTTCTTCAAGTCTCTAATTTAAATAAGATCATTTTAAAATTTTTCAAAATCACTTATTTCTTCACTAGTGCTGCTTCCCAAAATCACTGTCCACCTGGAGAACTCCTTAAAAATATCTTGTTGATCTGTTGAACTATATCTATCTATCTATCTATCTATCTATCTATAATTTGTGGAAGCTACTGAATAAGTTGGTAATGGTGAATTAATGGTGTGTGACTCTACTCCTATAGTGAAACAGCAGGATGAATTCTCTTTCTCGTGAGATTTATTGTGCAATTACATTTTTTTTCTTAATAATAGCTCAGACCACAAAGAGGAGGAATCCTATGGATGAGGTCTCTTTAAGAAAGCCTAAGGACAAAGTCAAAAAAAGACTTAGTTATCAAAAACATACCCAACTGGCTAATAAATATCAAAACAAAACCCATTGCCATCAAGTCAATTCCAACTTAAAGCGATTCTTTAGAACAGAGTAGAACCGGTCCCATCAGGTTTCCTCGGCTTTAAATCTTTACAGAACCAGTCTGCCTCATCTTTACCCCATGGAGTGGCTACTGGGTTTGGATTGCAGACCTTTTGGTTAACAGTCGAATGCTTTAACCACTGCACCATGCTCCTTTAAGTGGCTAATAGACTGCCCAAATAACTCTGCCTTAGACCTCAGTTCCAGAGCACAAGTACCTGTAAAATATTCCATGCTTGTTTAATTTTCTCCTTAAAACCTTGCCACTAAATGAAAAGCTATTAAGTGAAAAAAAAAAAATCTCATCAATTTCAATTGAAAGAAAAAATTCCATGTATTTCATCTCAATTCAAGATAAGCAATTTTGCAAGTGTAAAAAATGCAAATACTGAAAAATGAAAACAAATTTATGTAAGTAATAACAAGTTGAAATTCGATAAGCGTACTTTCAATGTAAAAGGTAATGTAATTAAGGTTTAATATATACTTGCCAATAGAGAAAGGAAAGCTTCGAGGGTGTGTAGTGGTTACTGGAGTTCTGGTGAGGGAGTCACACTGTAACATGGTAAAGAGTCAGATGTTTCAGATAACATTTGATATTAGAGTTGGCAAACTAGATGATTTTCCTATCCCAGAAGATTCCCCTGATGTAGAAGTCTTTGACATATTTGGGAAAGAAGAACAAGCCAAAGCAGATACAATGTATTAGAAGATAATTTTTTTTTTTACCATCATTTGAAAGTAATCTTTACTATATAATTGTTATATTCAAGATTTTATTTATGAAATAGAAAGCCATTCTTTACTCCTTCTCTGATTTGATATGAATGGAGGAGAGTACTAATAAAGTCAAGCTGGACGGCAGTGGGTAGTCCTTATCAGGAATAGTAACTGATGAGCCCAGAGAATTCTGAAAAGTGTAGCTCTGCATTGGAGAAAAGGTCCATGTACATAGGAGCAGTTAACATTAACAAATACTTCTGTGCTTATAGTTGGAATGGATTTATTTGAGGGTGAAAGGGTAGGTGAACTGAAAATAAGGAATCATCTGAAAAGTGGTATATTATTTGAAGAGCTCTTATGTCAAACAGTTGCCATGTGAGGAATTTTGTGTGTTATTTTATTCCACCCCATTTCTGTCTTATTCTTATTGCTATTCAGCTGTTGACATCTTGATTCTTCTCATGTCCCATTCAGCAGTCCCCCGTCCTTCTTCAGTTTGCTTTGGTTTCTAACTTTGCTTGATCACTTTCTCTCTTCTACTTAACCTTCTTCAGCATGGCTAAGCTGGGATCTCTTATGAATATAGTACTCACTTTTGAATTCCATTCTTCCTTCAAGTAAGCTCACATACATCATCTTCTTTGAAGTTTTTTCTGAACAATACTGCCTCAGGCACATATATCTTCCCAGATACAATAAGACATGCACAACAATAATATTCCTAAAGAATTTTGTGGGCATCCTAGGACTTGTCTCACTTTGTTTACACCTCTAGACAGTCTCTAGATCCTGTAACCCTAAACCTAACTCTAAACCAGGAAACCTCTAGACACTTAATGGTACTTGGGTAGTACATTTAGTTCAACATTAGACTCACCCAGATGGTTGCGGAGTATGGCCCCTGTATTATGTGTGATACTTAATAAAAGCATACTGAACAGGAATATGAAGTCCTTTCTAAATTTGATGTTCTAACATTTGAGTGATTTAACATGTCTTTTGTGATATGTAAGTTTAATAGCTTGACCATTTTCCATGGTCCTAGAAAAAAGAAGAGGCTAAATTCCTGGATAGGCTGGGAAAAAAATACATATATATGGATATCAATACGGTAAACACAAGGCCCAGACATTTTCTGAGGTACTTAATACAATTGATAGTGTCATAAACATCTGCAGAAATGTAGTAATTGTCACAGAAAGTTGTATGCCAGTAAATTTTCTGGTTATTCTTTGTAATACACACTATAGAGTTTAATTCTTTATTGGACTATTTTCAAAACCATAAGTTGAAAGAGAAGAAATTTGGTCCTGGTCCTTTGAGGAAAATTATTCATACCCAGAATGATATTCCTTACTTTGCATAAATTCTATTTTGTAAGAGTGAATTAATTATCCATAAAAAGAAATGAGTAGCTTCAGTCCTATTTTAAAGGTTGGTATACCCTCACCAGCACTGGAAATTTAAAAAATCAATCTTGAAATGAATAGTAAGTTGTCTTCAAGCAATAAAAGATGTTTTTAGAATGACTGAGTATCTCAAAGAGACGTTAAGAGGAGGGGAAAAAGGTGAATGGAATGCGACAGTAAATTGGTACTTACTCCACACTTTCTTGGGTCCCATTCTTTAAGGAAGAAAGAACTTTTAGTCTTCTTTTCAATAATCTCTGGATTATAGAGGCTTGATGGTTATTATGACCCACTTCATTTAAAGCCCTTCAAACTCAGAGATTACATGGATATTAGTTACTTTTTGACCATTAACAATCCATTTACCCTGTCGTGTATTTATCAATCCCATTCTCCATTATTAGATCATGTGATTCAGAGGAACTTACAACTCCAGGGTCCACAATTGGATCATGAGGTCTAGTATACTACCCTGAACTCAATCATGGCATGTGATAGAGAAAAGGCATTATTCACTCTTTTATCCTATACTTTTATTTGAAAACTTGTAGTGAGCAGAGATATTCTCTGAAAATGAAGCCAGCATAGAGGAAGGCTGAATCAAAGGGGTGGAAATAAAGCAAGTCATAGTGGCACTAATTGTACACTGAGCACAGACAAACTCTTCCTCTGCATTTTTATATTATGCAAGCCAATAAATCCCTTTATTACATAATCCAATTAGTTAATATTTCTTTCACAAACAAGTAAGTCCTACTTGACACAGTAACTCCAACTAGATAGAGATTCATCAAGAACATGATTCCTGAGGCTATGTCCCTAGAATTATGGCTTCACATGGCCAAATTACTCTTAAACTATAAACAGGAGTAAGACATGATTTTGAATACCAGCAAAATTCAAAACTGAGTAGGAGATTTAGCCTCAGTTCCATCTTCTATAAAATGGGAATAATATTAATACTTCTATGAATTATTTAGCATAAAATTGGATAGTATATATCTAGCTTCTAACACATTATCTGGAACATATTCATATTTAATAATTGATAGCTATTGTTCTATTATTATTTTTCATCTCTTTATTTACTCATATTATTTATTCAGTGCCCTAAAGTTGTCTGTATCTCAACAGCAGCCCAGAGTCTTACACAGACTTGTTGTTTTTTTGATGCCACCAACTTGGTTTCAACCCATAGCGACCTTGTGTACAATAGAACACTGCTCAATGTTGTGCCATCCTCACAATTGTTGCCATGCTTGAGCATATAGTCACTGTCACTGTGTCATTCCATCATGTCAGGGGTCTTTCGCTTTTTACTGATCCTCAACTTTCCCCAACACGATATTCTTCTCCAGG
This sequence comes from Orycteropus afer afer, assembly GCF_000298275.1. Lineage (NCBI taxonomy): Eukaryota > Metazoa > Chordata > Mammalia > Tubulidentata > Orycteropodidae > Orycteropus > Orycteropus afer. The sequence continues at coordinate 560,995 of NW_006921741.1, forward strand.
CACTGGTCCCTTCCAACAACATCATCAAAGTATGAGACATGAAATCTGACCATTCTCACTTCTAAGTAGCGTTCTGGCTGTACTTCCTTTGAAACAGATTTGCTCATCCTTCTAGCAGTTCACGATACACTCAGTATTCTTCACCAACACCACAATCCAAATGCATCAATTCTTCTTCAGTCTTCCTTATTCATTGTCCAGTACTCATTAGCATATGAGGCTATTGAAAATACTATGGCTTGGTTCAGGCACACCTTAGTCTTCAAATTGGTATCTTTGCTCTTAAACATTTTAAAGAGTGTCCAATGCAATACATCATTTGAGTTTTTGACTGTTACTTTCCTGAGCATTGTGTGGAAGCAAAATGAAATCACTGACAACATCAAATTTTTCTCCTTTTATTATGATGTTGCTTATTGACCCATTGCTAAGGATTTTTGCTTTCTTTATGTTAAGGTGTAATCTGTATTAAAGGCTGTAGTCTTTCATCTTCATCAGTAAGTGCTTCAAGTCTTCCTCATTTTCAGTAAACAAGGTTGTGTCATCTGCATATGGCAGGTTGTTAAGGACTCTTCCTCCAATCCTAATACCACATTCTTCTTCATATAGTCCAGCTTCTCAGATTGTTTGTTCAGCATACAGATTAAATTAATATGGTGAAAGGATACAACCCTGACACATCCCTGTCTTGATAGTAATCATTCAGTATTGCTTTTTGCTGTTTGAACAACTGCCTATTAGTCTAAGTGCAGTTTCCTCATGAGCACAATTTAATGTTCTGGAATCCCTATTCATAATGTTATCCAGAATTTGTTACGATCCATATAGTAAATGTATTTGCATAGTCAATAAAACACGAGTGAACATCTTTCTAGTATTCTTTGATCAAATCTTTAGTCTTTAAATCTACTTATTCTTTCTTGTCATCAGTTGAAAAAGGTCATAGCTGACCTTTAGATCTTAGCAAAAAAGTTATATTACAAACTAGGAGGGAGAATTGAAGGAAAAGGAGAAATCCATTTCACAAATTCCATACCTTGAGTTGGATTTTTTTCACTCCAACTACTTCTCAAGCCCACCATCCATCCCTCCATGTCCTTCTATAGCTGGTGCCTTCCTACCCACCAGGTTAGGCTCAGACCCCCATCATCTATTAAAGAAAAACTTCTGCAAATACTACTAACCACAAATTCTTCTTTGTCCAATATATCTGGTGCCCCAACTCTATTTTTGTACTTGTCACATAGAATAGCATTTATGTGCATCTTGTTTCCTTCATTAGGCTACAATTTCCTTGAAATCCAGGTCTATGTATTATTTATCTTTATACCATCAACAATTAGCACAGACATTGATACACTAAAAAGTACAGGATACATGTTTGCTAAATTAATGGCAGTCAGCATTTATTGTTCACAAATTATGGATCAGAAAATATACTAGATGTTTTACATATGTTGACTACTTTAATCTCAAAACAACACAATTAAATACACATTATGTTACTATTTTAAAACAGAACAAAATAAAAACCCTGGGGCTAAAAAGTTCAAACAAATTACTCAAAGGTCATTCCATAATTTTCTCAAGAGTTAAAGTTCAAACTCAGGTGCCTTAATAAGAATATGAATCACAGAAATATAATAGCCAGATTTCTCCTTCTTACTATCCCTATGACTTGCAAATGACCATTAAGATTGATGTTAAAAAAAAGAAAAAAAAAAAAAAAGCCCTCAATTCTTTGCTAATGCCTAGATCTGTTGATGATGAGGCAGAAAAAAGAACGATCATTTATCAGATTCTGTGACACTGAGAGTCTGATCACTCCAAACTGTACTGGAGGAACTGTTTCTGAGACATTAGAGGGGGAAAAAAAAATAGAAGCTCTATCTGAGAAATCTAAAAGCTAGTCATGTCCTCCATGTATTGAAGAAGAGCAGTAGTTAATCAATTTGAGCTAGGAGCTACAGGACAAAGGCTTACCAATAAAATAATGGTTCCCATGATAGTCGAGTCAAGAATGAAGCATGGGGTAGTAAAAGATAAGGAAGGCACACTCAGATAACACGACTGTAATTATAAATGACTTTTAGCCTCCGCAAAATTAATTGAGAAGCTCTTGATAGATGGTTAAGACTAAGCTATAAATGACATTGACTGTGAGTTATGGGTTTCTGGTACAAACTATGAGAGAATTTCCCTGAAGTGATTCAAAGCCAGATCTATTCCAATGACAATGCATGAGATGGATAGGAGATATGTCAACTAATTGATCAGATTCTTTTTTTTTTTTTTTTTTGCTGTTTGTGTGTGTGTGTGTGTGTGTGTGCATGTGTGCTTTAGGTGCAAATTTACAGAGCAGAGTTTGTTTTACATTCAACATTTCATGTACATTTGGTTTCACTCCTCAATTACCATCCCCAACCCTAACCCATTTTCCCTACCTCCCTTCCCAGTAACCACCCCTCACTCCGTGCCCCTCATAGTTATACACTCCTGTGTGTCCTGCATTTCCTCTGTGTGAATGTTATCCCTCTGGTGCCCTGTGGTCAATTGCTCCAAGGGATGCATCTCCATAGAGTATGTGGAGATACAGGAGATACCCTGGGTGGAGTGGTCTGTGTGTATGTCTTGTTTACCATTAAGCTGAGAGCCAACCCCTGGAAGTGAATTTTATTCTAGGCCCAAAGTGTATCCCAGGGCCATAGTACTGGGGGTCTCACCAGACTCCATCCAACCAGTAATTCTGGTCATTATTGTGTTTTTGGATTTTGTCCCACGTTTTTCCTCCCACTCTATCCGGGATCTCCAGTTTTAATCCTTTCCTGAATGGTTGGCATTTGTAGCCAGGCACCATGTAGTTCTTCTGGTCACAAGGTCCATCAATGACATGAAGGGCTGCTTGCTTCCAAATGCCCTTTGCTTTTTTGCACTTTTCTTTGCTTCCAACAATAGGAGACCATTAGCAGCATCTTAGATGGCTGCTTGGAAGCTTTTAAGACCCCAGTTGCTATTCACCAACGTAGGTTGTGGAACAAGATTTTTATGTATTTTATTGTGCCAATTGAGTCTGGTGTCCCCCAATACGATGGTCCTGAGTCAGTAGATCCACTGGATATCTCTCCCACAGTATCTGGCTGTCTGTGAGGGATTACTCTATGTCTGTCTTCTGTTGTTTCTGTAAGGATTGTGGGTATTATGTATCACTGGTATCTGTGCAAGATTAGCCTCAGCTGAATCTATCCTTGGTCTAGAGTATAATCCTGTTCACTGACCCCCATCTGATCTTCTCAGATGTTTATGTGTTTATATGTAACCTGGTGTTTGGTGTTAATGATAATGCAGTATTGTGGATATACTGGTATTAGCCTGTATAGTCTATATCTTATGTGCACAATTTGGTGTCCTCCCTTCCCCCAATGCTATCATAGTGGTCACAGACTCTTTCCATACCATCCCTCCCCTTACCCACCTCAGCATGTGGCCCTCAACTAGCCCAAAATTAATCCCTCTCCTTTCTTCCCCACCCCTGTAACTTACAAAGTGAGTCCCCTTCCTTAAGCAAACTATTCCTTGTCTTTTTACAATAATGGGCTCATACAATATTTGTCCTTCTGTGATTGACTTATTTCACTCAGCATAATGTCCCTCCAGGCTCATCCACATTGTGAGATGATTTGCATTGTTCTTTAATGTAACATAGTATTCCACTGTGTGAATGTACCATAATTTTGTTATCCATTCATCTATTGATGAGCATTTAGGTTGTTTCCATCTCTCTGCTATAGTGATTTGGGCTGCAATGAACATAGGTGTGCATATGTCTGTTCATGTCCTGCCTCTCACCTCTTTAGGTTATAATCCAATAATGGAATTACTGGTTCAAATGGTATTTCTATTTTCAGTTTTTTAAGGAAATGCCATGCAATTTGCCACAAAGTTGTGCCATTTTACAGTCCCACTAGTAGTGTATGAGAGCTCCAATCTCTCTGCAACCTCGCCAGCATTTGTCCTGTTAAACTTTCTATTATTGCTGGGGTGAGATGTTTTAATTTGCACCTCTCTAATAACTAAAGATCACAAGCACATGATCATGTATTTGTTGGCCACCAGCATATCGTCTTTAGTGAAGTGTCTGTTCATGTTTCTTGCCTATTTTTGAATTGGATTGTTTGCCTTTTTGGTGTTGAAGTGCTGAAGTTTTCTATAGATTTTGGAGATGAGTCCTTTGTCGGATATGTCATAGGCAAATATTTTCTCCCAATCTGTGGGTTCTTTTTATACCCTTTTGATGAAGTCTTTGATGCACATAAGAATTTAATTTTCAAAAGATCCCAGTCATCTAGCTTCTCTTCTACCTCCTGTGCATTCTGGGTTATGTTTGATAGTCAATTTTTGCCATAAATAGGGCTCCTAGATTTGCCCCTATTTTATCTTTGATGAATTTTTAATTTTGGGTTTTACATTTAAGTCTTTGATCCAACTTGAGTTTGTTTTTGTGTATGGGGTGAGGTATGGGTTTTGTTTCATTTTTCCACAAGTGGATATCCAGTTTTGCCAGCACCATTTGTTAAAGAAGCTGTCTCTTCCCCCATTTAATGGGTTTGGGACCTTCGTCAAAGATCAGTTGTCCATAGATGGATGGGTCTATTTCTGGGTTTTCGATTCTGTCCCATTGGTCTGTTTGTCATTGTACAAATATCACACTGTTTTGACTACTGTGGCTGTACAGAATGTTTTAAGATCCAGAAGTGTGAGACCCCTCACTTTGTTTTTCTTCTTCAGTAGTGCTCTGCTTATCCGAGGTCTCTTTCCTTTCCATATGAAGTTAGTAATTGGTTTTTCCATGTCCTTAAAAAATTTTGTTGGTATCTGGATTGGGAGTTTTGTTGGTATCTGAACAAGGAGTTCTGGTAACGTAATGCCTAAAGCACTTGACTGCTAACCAGAACGCTGGCGGTTCAAACCCACCAGCCACTGCTCAGAAGGAAGGGTGGACGATCTACTTCCATAGTGATACTGCCTCAGAAACCCAAGGAGGGGTTGCTATGAGTCAGGTCTGAGTCGATGGCACATGACAACAACAACAACAACCATGAACAAGGCAAGTTCTTCCATTTATGTAGATCCCTTGTTGTCTCCTGCAGTAGTGTTTTATAGTTTTCTCTGTATTGGTCTTTTGTGTCTCTGGTAAGATTTATTCCTAAATATTTTATCTTTTTAGTAGCTATTATAAATGTTATTGTTTCCCTTATTTCCTTTTCAGAGGTCTCTTGCTGGTGTAGAGGAATCCAACTGATTTTTGTATGTTGACCTTGTATCCTGCCACTTTGCTGAACCTCTCTATGAGTTCCAGTAGTTTTTTTTGCTGAGTCTCTTGGGTTTTCTATGTACAGGATAAGATCAACTACAAATAGAGATAGCTTTACTTCCTTTTTGCCAATTTGTATGCCTTTTACTTTTCTTTCTTGCCTTATTGCCCTGGTCAGGACTTCCAATACAATGTTAAATAGGAGTGGTGATAGAGGGCATCCCTGTATGGTTCCTGTTAGAAAGGGGAAGGCTTTGAGTCTTTCTCCATTAATAATGATGTTGGCCATTGGCTTTGCATATATGCCCTTTATTACCTTGAGGAATTTCCCTTCTATCCCTATTTTGCTGAGCGTTCTGCCCAGGAACCGGTGTTGTATTTTATCAAATGCCTTTTCTGCATCAATTGATATAATCATATGGTTCTTAGCTTTTGTTTTGTTTATGTGGTTGATTACACTGATTGTCTGATGTTGAACCATCCTTGCATACCAGGTATGAATCTCACTTGGTTAGGATGTATTATTTCTTTTGATATGTTCTTGGATTCTGTTGGCTAGGATTTTGTTGAAGATTTTTGCATCTATGTTCATGAGGGATGTTGGTCTGTAGTTTTCCTTTTTAGTGGTGTCTTTTCCTGGTTTTGGTATTAGTGTTGTGCTTACTTCATAAAATGAGTTTGGGAGTATTCCATCTTTTTCTATGTTCTGGAATGGCATGAGTAGTATAGGTATCAACTCTTCCCTGCATGTTTGGTAAAATTCTCCAGTGAAGCCATCAGGGCCAGGACTTTTTCTTGTGGAAAGTTTTTTTAATGACCTGTTCAATTTCTTCCTTTGTTATGGGTCTGTTCAAGTATTCTACCTCTGAGTGGATTGGTCTCATGATTCAAGGAACTTGTCCATCTCTTCTAGGTACTCAAATCTGTTGGAATACAGTTTTTCATAATATTCTTCCAGTATCTTTTTTATTTTAGTTGGCTCTGTTGTTATGACACCCTTTTCATTTACTATTCTTGAAATTTGCATTGTCTCTTTCTTTTCTTTTTTAGATTTGCAAATGGTTTGTCAATTTTGTTAATCTTTTCAAAGAACCACCTTCTGGTTTTGTTGATTTTCTCTATTTTTTTGTGTTTTGTTTTCTGTTTCATTTATTTCTGCTCTGATCTTTATTATTTCCTTACTTCTAGATACTGTAGGATTCTTTTGTTGTTCTTTTTGTAATTGTTGGAGTTGTTGAGTTAGAATGTTGATTTTGTTTCTTTCCTCTTTTTTTTT
>NW_006921741.1:568337-572651 GCF_000298275.1 Orycteropus afer afer
GTGACCAAGCAGTGACAAAAACCTTGCCCCTTGTCAACTCTACTATACACCTGGAATTCTGATCATTCACATAAACTTATAGGACCATTGTCTGCCTACCCTACACATGTTCTTGGATACACTCCCCACTTCATAGACATACCAATAGTTCAGCCTGTCTACCTATCTGTCCACCCATATACCCATGTTTGCCTTCACTGATAATGCAGTACTGTGTGTGCAAAAGGGTTCATCTTTGTTGTCTGTACCTTCCATGTACCTCTCTATGTCTTTCTCTTCCTCAATGATGCCATATTGGTCACTCACATTTGGTATGTTGCCCTTCTCTTCACCCAAATCAATACTTACCTCTGTCTAACAGAGTTCCCTGCCCTCCCCTCCCACCCCTGGTAACCAACAAAGAAAATTTCCTTCCATAGATACACCTATCCTTGACTTTTACAATAATGGACTAATACAATATTTGTCCTTTTGTGATTGACTTACTTCACCCAGCGTAATGTCCTCTTTCCTCTTTTTTGATGTATGCATTTACTGCTATAAACTGACCTCTGAGTACTGTTTTCAATGTATCCCATAGGTTTTGGTATGATGTATCTTCACTCTCCTTTGTTTCTAGGAATTTTTTTTTATTTCACTTTTTATTTCTTCTATTATGCAGTAGTTTTTGAGCAGTGTACTGTTCAATTTCCATGTTTGATGTTTTGTCCTTGATCTTCCTATTATTAATTTCTAATTTTATAGTATGGTGGTCCAAGAAGATGTTTCGTAGTATTTCAATGTTTTTAAGTTTACTGAAGTTTGTTATATGTCCTAGTATGTGATCTATTCTGGAGAATGATCCATGTGCACTGGAGAAAACGTGAATTGTGTTTTTGTTGAGTGGAATGCTCTGTATATGTCTGTGAGGTTGAGTTGGTTGACTGTGTTGTTGAGTTCTTCTGTATCTTTGTTGAGTTTACTTCTAGATGATCTGTCCCTCCTCGAAAGTAGTATGTTAAAGTCTCCCACTACTATTGTAGAGTTGTCCATTTTCCCTTCCAATTCAATTAATATTTGCTTCACTTATTTTGGCACAATTTCATTGGTGGATAGATATTTATTATCGTAATGTCTTCTTGACCATTTGACCCATTCACCATCATATAGTGACCCTCTTTGTCTCTTAAGTTGTTTTTCACCTTAAAGTCTATTTTATCAGAAATCAATATTTCCATTCCTGCTCTTTTTTGGTTACTGTTGGCTTGGCATATTTTTTTCACTCCTTAACTCTTAATTACTTTTTATCTTTGTGTCTAATGTGGGTCTCGTGTAGGCAGTATATTGATGGGCCTTCTTTTCTTATCCAGTCTGCCACTCTCTTTCTCTTGTTTGGTGCATTTAGTCCATTCATATTAAATGTAATTAGTGATATGTATGAGTTGATTGCTGTCATTCTATTGTGTTTTTTTGTCATGTTGTTGGAGTTTCCTTGGTCCATATACTTTCTGTGCTGAGATCATTTTGTTGTTGAGTGTTTCCTCTCTTTTCTTCTTTATTGCTGGTTTTGTGCTTACTAAACTTATATGTTTTCCTTCCTTCTAGGTTTGCTGGGGGGATTGTTGATTTTCTCTGTGGTTACCTTGGAGTGAATCCTTGTCTCCATATTTTGGGAACAGTCTGTTCTATGAAGACTTTGTCCTGTTTTCCTTTCCAAGTTTTGTACCTAGAACTTTTATTCCCTCTATTTGGTTATTTGCTGTTGTCATGTGTGGATTGACTTCCTTGTTTTTTATTGTACAATGTTTTATGATCACATTTTGAGGGTCTATTCCTGATTTGGTTTTAGTGTTGATGTCATGTGTCCTGATTTTGTTGTTCTCTGTTGTGGGTCCTTTACTGGAAGGACTTCCTTAAGCATTTCTTGTAGAGTTGGGTCTGGTTTTCACAAAATCCCTTAATTTCTGTTTGTCTGAGAATGTCTTGATTTCACCCTCATATTTGATGGACAATTTGGTTGGATATAGGATTCTTGGTTGGAAGTACTTTTCCTTCAGTGTTTTATCCCATTGCCTTCTTCTTGGCATGGTTTCTGCTGAGTAATCAGAACTCAGCATAACTGATAAGTAATATTTCTTTTGTTCCAGGCAGCTCACAAAATTCCTTCTTTGTCTTTGGTTTTGAGGAGTTTGATTATGACATAAACCCCTATCCTGTATGGGGTTCTTTGAGCTTCTTGGACAAATATCTTTTCTTCCTTCATGATATGGGGGAAATTTTCTGTTAGTAAGTCTTCCACAATTTTCTCAGTGATTTTTTTCTCTTCTCCTTGTTCTGGAATTCTAATGAGGTGTATGTTGTTTTTTTCCATATCATCCCATATAACTCTTAGGTTCTCTTCATTTCTCTTAAATCTTTTTTCTGATTTTTCTTCATACAGGCTGGTGTCAAGGGATTTATCTTCTAGTTGGGAAATGCATTCTTCAGCCAGTTCTAGCTTATTCTTTTGTGTTTCCCCTGTGTTTTGTAATTCTGTAATTTTGGTATTCATCTTCTGGATTTCTAACTGCTGTTTTTGTATGAGTTCTAATTGTGTATTAATCTTGTTATTTTTTTTCTTTATGGGTATTCCTGAGTTCTTCCAGGGTACTGTCTGTGGTCTCCTAGATTCTATTTGGGGTTTCCTTAAGCTCTTGTAGAGCTCTGTAAACATACCTTCTAAATTTCTTCTCAGATAATTCTATTGCTTCCTCTTCCTCCATGTTTAATGAGACTTTTGTTTGGGATTTTATTTCTACTGTCTTATCCTGTTTGTCTGTCTGTCTGTTTGTTTGATCAGAGGTTGCCTGTTGTTTCCTAGACATTTTGAAGTTGTCTTTAACAGTTATGTATTGATTTGTTTTGTCTTGTTTTTATGACTTAATATTATTGCAAAGGTGGAGTTAGTGTATTTTACTTTTTTGGTTATTAATTCAGGTGTGTTGGGTTGCTCTGCAGTTTTCTTTGTAATGATGGAATCACTTTGTGGAATGTGGATGCAGGTCTCTGCACGTTATAAAGGGGGTTTAGGTTTCAAGCCAGCGGGTGTTGTGATGGCTTAATGTGGTTTTTCTATTGGATGAGGCAGGGGAGAGGTGGGGAAAGGAGGAAAAGAAAAAAGAATTGGATGAGGCAGGGGAGAGGTGGGGAAAGGAGGAAAAGAAAAAAGAAAAAAAAAAAAAAACCAACTCTAAGGCACCAGTAGCCATTTTCTGGGCTTTGGTAGGCTGCTAATGATGACATTACACTATTACTCACAGGCCTTCAGCTCAAGTTCAGCAAAAACCTCAATGGTTAAGGGGTCACCACTTTCCACCAGATTCAGACAGCCAAAAAAACTCCATACTCCAGGCCCCTCAATGCCAAAAAGCTGTCCTGGAATAGGTACCCTGACCTACACCATGAGTTCATCCCAGGGCCTGCCCACTTTCAGCATGCTTCTCTCTTTGCTCCCAGTGCAGTGGCACCTGGAGCCAGAGAGGTCTCTGCTCCCTTCAGTGGTCCCAAGTTTACCAATAAAAGCAGGTGCTGAAGGTAAATCTGTGGAGTGGCCACAGGTCCTCCCGTGCATTCTCTCCACTGCCCCAGCAAGCCCTCCAATGCTTCATCTAGCTGGCTAGTCAGCACTCCACAGGGCAGGTTCACCTATTTTTATTCTTTCTGGCTAATTACACTGCCTCTCCCTCCGTTCGAATTCTACTTCCCTGAGTTTGGAGTTCTCTGAGTTAATGAGCTTTTCAGAGCATCAGAATCCCTGCTTCAAACTGCTACACCTAGTTTTTCAGGCACTAAGATGCTAGAGGAACTAATGTGTGGGGTACAAGACACTATCTTACCACTTACTGATCAGATTCTTGACCACAGTGTTGTTCACTATAATTTTTAGAAATTGAAAAGTAGTTTTTACAAGAAATTGTGCTTTAAACTATACCAACTGGAGAGGAAAAAGGAAAGTAACAAAGAATAGCTGGTCCCAGTGGAAAGCAATAGATTAGTCTTTGAATTAATTTTTAAATTCTGCCATGACAACCCATCATCACTACCTTCTGATCATTGACTCCAGCCTCCACAATGCCACTAGCATTATCATTTTCATATGTAGAGATGCAAAAGATATTTGGGGGCTTCCACTTTTCTACAAAATAAAGTCCAACCTTCCTTGTATGGCATGTAATAGTCTTCATTAGTTTTATGGAGGTGGGAGGAGAAAGAAAGTTATAAAGTAGTCAGATACCTTCCAGGTGGTGATAATTGCTATGAAGAAAAATAAAACAGAGTAAGTAAATAAAAGAGACA
>NW_006921741.1:575566-583619 GCF_000298275.1 Orycteropus afer afer
GATTAGTGAGCTGAATTCCAAGATGAGGACCTCTACCAAAGAGTATCAAGAAAAGAAGAAATGGACAGATTTATTTTTTAAGTTATTACATAATTAAAAAATAAAAAATGATTCTAAGGAGATAAAATATATAACCCACAAAAGAAGAATTAAATTGGAATTAGAATTTTGAAGAGCAAAATCAGCTATGAGTTTAAAATTAAGTATGGATGCTCTGGTGGCATAGTGCCCAAGGCATTTGACTGCTAACCAGGAGGCTGATGGTTCAAACCCACTAGCCACTCCTTGGAAGGAAGGCTGAGAAATCTAATTCCATAGTGATATGATACCACCTCAGAAACTCAAGGAGGGGTCTCTAAGAGTCAGATCTGACTTGATGGCACTGCGTTTTGTATGGGTGCAGTATGGTTTATTTAACCAGTCTTTCTTTATTATTGGACAATTTAGTTTTCACTTTCTTATTAAAATAGTCCTACAATCCACATTTTTTAACACACCTCTTTTTTTCACTTGTTTATCTCTGTAGAATAAATTCCTAGATGTGGAATTGCTGAAGCAAAAAGTATAAACACTTCTGTTAAGTGCTTATTATGTATCAAGGACACTACGAATTGCATCTATTATTGACATATTTTTCATTTGTCCTCTGGAAAAAAGAGAGAGAGAAAAAAGCTCTGGTGGCACAACAGTTAAGTGCCTGGCTGCTAAAAGAAAGGTTGGCAGTTCAAACCCAGCCAGTGGCTCCACGGGAGAAAAGACCCAGCTTCCATAAAGACTGCAGCCTAGGAAACCCAATGCGGCAGTTCTACTCTATCACATTGGGTCATTATAAGTCAAAAATTGACTCAACAGCATCTAACAACAACATAGAGAGAGGGGTATGTTTGTGTGTAGGGGGATTGTGTGTACATGTGTGTTGTGTATATTGTTACTGTTGTTGTTAGGTACCATTAAGTCAGTTCTACCTCATAACAACCATATGAATAACAGACCAAAATACTACCCAGTCTTACATCCTCACAACCATTGCTATGTTTGAGTTCATTGTTGCAGCCACTGTGTCAATAGACCTCACTGAGGGTCTTCCTCTTTTTTGTTGACCCTCTACTTTATCAACTTTACCAAGCATGATACTTGTCTTACGTATCTAGTGTTGCTGTAACAGAAATATCAAAAATGAATGTATTAATAAGCAGAAATTCATTTTCTCAGGTTTAGGAAGCTAGAAGTCAGAATTCAGCACAACAAATTCCATTTTTGCCAGCTCTAGGGGGAGGTCTTTGTCTCCATCAATTTTCTGGTGTCTAGGAAGTTCTCAGCACAGGAAACTAAGGAACAAAGGTTGTGCTCCACTTAGCTCTTCTTTCTTGGTAGAAAACGTGTCTCAAGCAAAGGTGTGACTTAACTAAGGGTGGTGACTTGAGTATGGGTGGTACTTGAGTAAAGGTGGGACTTGAGTCATTCCTCCTTCCAAGGCTGTGACTCTAGATATACCACATATTACTCCTGTCTCATTAACATATAGAGGTTTGGATTTACAACATATCACTAAATGTAGGATAACCACAACAGATCAGATGGAGGACAACCTCCCAATTCTGGGAATCAAGGCCTCATCAACTTGACACATATTTTGGGGGGATAGAATTCAATCCATTACAATATCCTTCTCCAGGGATTGATTCCTCCAGATAACATGTCCAACGTATGTGAGACAGTCTTGTCATCCTCACTTCCAAGGTGCAATCTCACTGTACTTCTTCCAAGACAGATTTTTTTTTTTCCATTCTTTCGGCAGTCCATGGTATATTCAATATTCTTTGTCAACACCCTAATTCAAAGACATCAGTTCTTCTTTGGTTTCCCTATTCATTGTCCAGCTTTCATATGTATACAAGACAACACAAACTTTCCCTGGGCTTGGGTCAGGCACACTGCAGTCCTCAAAGTGACATGTTTGTGTTTTAACACTTTAAAGAGGTCTTTTGCAGCATATTTTCCCAATGCAATACATCGTTTAATTTCTTGACTGATGCTTCCATGAGCAGTGATTATGGATCTGAGTAAAATGAAATCCTTGACAATGCCAATCTTTTCTCAGTTTATCTCAATGTCGCTTATTGGTCCAGTTGTGAGGATTTTTGGTTTATTTATGTTGAGGTATTATCCATACTGAAGGCTGAATTCTTTGATCTTAATCAGTAAATGCTTCAAGTCATCTTTACTTTCAGCAAGCAAGGCTGTCATTGGCCATAACACAGGTTGTTAATGAGTATTTCTCCAATCCTGATGCTGTGTTTTTCTTCATATAGTCCAGTTTCTCATACTATTTGCTCAACATACAGGTTGAATAAGTATGGTGAGAAGAGACAACCCTGACACACACCTTGCTTTACTTTAAACCACATCATATCCCCTTGTTCTATTCTAATGGCTGCCTCTTGATCTACATACAGGTCCCATATGAGCACAATACAGTGTTCTGGAATTTCCATCCTTCCTAATATTATCAATAATTTGTTACAATTTACACAGTTGAATGACTTTGCATAGTCAATGAAACAAAGTAAGTATCTTTCTGGTATATTCTGTTTTCAGCCCAGAATCACCTAACATTAGAAATTATAGTCTTCATTCTGCATCCTTTTCTGAATCCAGCTTGAGTTTCTGGCAGCTCCCTGTGGATGTACTGCTACAACTGGTTTTGTATTATTTTGGCAATATTTTTACTTGTGGGTGATATTAATAATATTGTTCAATAATTTCTGCATTCTTTTGGATCTCTTTTGTTTGGAAGGAGCACAAATATGGATCTCTTCCAGTCAGTTTGCTAGGTAACCATCATCCAAATTTCTTAGCATAGATAAGTGAATGTTTCCAGGATTTCATCTGTTTGTTGAAACATCTCAATGGGCATTCCATCAGCTCCTGGGGACTTGTTTCTCACCAATTCCTTCTGTGCAGCTTGGACTTCTTCCTCAGTACTGTCAGTACTTGATCATATACTACTTCCTGAAATTGTTGAACATCCAACAATTCTTTTTGGTACAGTGACTCTATGTATTCCTTTCATTTTCTTCTGATGCTTCCTGCATCATTCTTTAAACTTAAGAAATGCCACACATGTTGTTCCCTTTGATTTTCCAGCTTCAGGTCTTTGCACATTTCATTATAATACTTTACTTTACCTTCTTGAATGACCCTTTGAAATTTTCTGTTCAGCTCCTTTACTTCATCATATCTTTCATTCCCTTTAGCTACTTTCCATTCACAGGCAAGTTTCAGAGTCTCTTCTAACATCTATTGTGGTCATTTCTTCCTTCTCTATCTTTTTAATGACCTTTTGCTTTCTTCATATATGATGTTCTTGATGTCACCTCACAACTTTGCTGGTCTTCAATCACTGATGTTCAATGCATCAAATCTATTCTTGAGATGGTCTCTAAATTCAAGTGGGCATACCCAAGGTTGTATTTTGGCTCTCATGGACTTGTTTCAAATATCTTCAGCTTCAATTTAAACTTGCATATGAGCAATTAATGGTCTGTTCCATAGTCAGGCCGTGGCTTTATTCTGACTGATGATATTGTGCTTCTCCATTGTCTCTTTCCACACAGTTGATCTGATTCCTTTGTATTCCATCCAGCGAGGTCCAGGTTATAGCTGCTGTCTGTGTTGTTGAAAGGGTATTTGCAGTAAATAAGTCATTGTTAATGCAATATTCTATAATATGTCCTCCCATATGGTTTCTATCACCAAGGCTACGTTTTCCAAGTCCTGGTCCTTCTTCATTGTTGCCAATTTTTGCATTCCATTCATCAGTAATTATCAATGCATCTCGACTACATGTTTGATCAATTTAAGACTGGAGAAGATAGTAAAAATCTTCAGTTTCTTCATCTTTGGCATTAGTGATTGGTTTGAAAATTTGAATGATAGCCTCATCAACTGTTCTTTATACTTATCAGTGTATGGATATTGTCCTATCACTTACAGTGTTGTACTTCAAGATAGATCTTGATATGCTCTTTTGACAATGAATGTAACATAATTCCTTATTCAATCTCTCATTCTCAGTTGATAAAAGACTGTATATTTTATAAAAATCAATTCTACAAACCTAATTAAGAAAAATAAATAAACTATCTGTTTTGGAAGGAGAGGGAAGGAGAAACTAATTGTATGGGGAGTGGCAGGGTAAATGTTTCACAGAGGCAAGGATAGATAAAACGAATGTTCAAAGATAAGTAAAATTATGTAAAGGTAGAGAATGCAGGGAGAAAATCATTTCTGGATTATGGAACTCCATACTCAAAGACATGGCCAAGAAAGAGATCATCATGATTAGTGAAGAACAAGTAGTCTGATGGTTATAGATTGTAAGATTTGCTGGGTTGAGGGATATTTGGGTGGCATAAGGTTGCATGGCTTGTGTCAAGGCTAGAGCAAAAGACTGGGTCCAGATTTTGAAGGGCCTTGCTATGCCTTGTTATGTAGCTACCAAAAACCTACTGAAGTAAGAATAAGTGATGGAATGACCCTTGGTGGCTTATGAAAGCCACATAGAGAATTTTCAAGCTGTCACAAACTAGTCGAGCTGTCAGATTCCAGAGCTGGTGTCGAGTAAAGCAGTTAGCTAAAATGAGGCCCCCATGAAGAATGTCCCTGTCACTCTGTCTGGGGTGGCATCTGCTGTAACTAGAGACTAGCAAGTCAACAGACACTTTGATCGTCAAATGATTTATGCCAGCCGTCAAGTGTCGGAGTGGCAGCCACACATCTGTCATCAGGACAATGTTGTATAAAAGCAACTTTAATTGCCTCTGGATTATAAATAAAATGAGCAGAGCATCAGAGAGATAAATTATGGGATCATTGCTAATTTGCAGATTGCATTATGAAGGACAAAGTAAACCCCCAATGGGCTGAAAAAAAGTTATTTTGTTGATAGGAGGTGTAGGCAGGAGTGTTTTAATAACAAATGGCAACATTCGTCCTCTGACAAGAGCCTCGATTCAGAAAAATGTCAAGCTGGTGTATTCCATTTTCTGTCCTGTACTTAATCAACTGTAGACAGTATTGATGGAAGAAGCAGGCTGTAAGAAAAGGACTTATGAATGTCATATGTTAAATGAAATATTTGCATTTTAGATAATCTCTTCTAATATGTTATGAATATTAGTCACAATTTAAACTCTCTATACCTGGCTTTCTCCCTCCTGTCTCTGACATTTCAGTCCTCTCCTTCCCTTGCTTCTGCCCTCATGTAAGCCCGTATCTACCTCTTCCTCACCTGTGTCTCTCACCTACAACTGCACAATTAATCCTCCTAAAGCATCACATGGGTTATTCAAATCCTTTGCTCAGAAACTCCTCTAGGCTTCCCACTGCCTGCAGGGTACAGTTCTTACCCTGCTTCTTCAGGCCAAGACCTTTCCTGACACCTAGTCATTTATTCAATAAATATTTATTGAATACCTACCACATGCCAGATGGTATTCTGTATATTCGGTACATACAAGTAAACAAAATCTCACAAATACTTCTGCCTTCATGGAGCTTACATTCGTAGGGGGACCTCAACTAACACTTCAAACTAATTTCTCATCAGACCTCTAAGTAAACTAGTTTAGTCACAAATCCATAAACACTTTGCCAACTTTTTTACTTTAGCTTGAATTTTTATTCATATATCCAAAAATAGGAGTTTTGATGGCATAGTGCCTAAGGCATTTGACTGCTAACCAGAAGGCTAGCGGTTCAAACTCACCAGCCACTCCTCAGAAGGAAGGTTAGGCCATCCATTTCCATAGTGATACCAGGTCACTCTGAGTCAGATCTGACTCAACAGCAGTGCATTGCGTTTCATTTTATCCAAAAAAAAAAAAAATACATCTTTTCTATTGAATGTATTTTTGATATCTGTATCCATTATCCATCCAATCCCTTGTATTCTATTCCCCAAATGAATAAGTGAAAAAACTGTAAATGATGGGACCAAAGTTTTTTACTTTCCTAAAAGGACAGGCTTACAAATAAGAAAAGGAGGGAGGGAAGAATGAACCCTGATGTGCTGCATTGAAGTCAGAGATATCAATATGAACTCATGTTTAATGCAAATGTATAAATACAGAAATAAATATGTTGTTGTTGTTAGATGTTGTCAAGTCAGCTTTGACTCCTAGCGACCCCATGGGCAACAGAATGAAACAATGTCCAGTTGTGGACCAGCCTCACAATCCTTGCTATACCTGAACCCAACATTGCAGCCACTGTGTCAATCCATCTCATAGAGGGCCTTCCCCTTTTTTCCTGACCCTCCACTTTACCAAGCATGATATCCTTCTCCAGAGAATGGTCCCTTCTGACAATATGACCAAAGTAGGTGAGACAAAGTCAGGCCATTCTCATTTCCAAGGAGAATTCTGGCTGCACTTTTCCAGGACAGATTTGTTAGTTCTCTTGGCAGTCCATGGTACTTTCAACATTCTTCACCAACACCACAATTCAAAAGCATCAACTCTTCCTCATTCTTCCTTATGCATTGTCCAGTTTTCACATGCATATGAGGCTATTGAAAATGCCATGGCTTGGGTTAGATGCACCTTAGTCTTCAAAGAGATATCCTTGCTCTTCAGCATTTTAAAGAGGTCTTTTGCAGCAGATTTGCCCAGTGTAATAATACTTCGTCTGATTTCTTGACTGCTCCTCCCATTGGTGTTGATTGTGGACAAAAGTAACATGAAATCTTTGACAACTTCAATCTTCTCTCCATTTATCATAATGCTGCTTATTCATACAGTTGTGAGCATTTTCATTTTCTTTATATTGAGGTGTAATTCATACTGCAGACTGTAGCCTTTAATCGTCAGTAAGTACTTCAAGTCATCTTCACTTTTGGCAAATAAGGTTGTATCATCTGCATATAGCAAGTTGTTGATGAGCCTTTCTCCAATGCTGATGCCACATTCTTCTTCATATAGCCCAACTTCTCAGATTGTTTGTTCAGCATATAGAGTATATAGTATGGGGAAAGGATACAACCCTGACATACTCCCTTCCTGATTTTAAACCATGCAGTATCCCCTTGTTCTGTTCTAATGACAGCTTCCTGGTCTATGTACAGGTTCTTCATGACCACAATTAAGTGTTCTGGAATTCCCGTTCTTCTCAATGTTATCCATAATTTGTTATGATCCACATTTGTCTGTCAGTTTGTCATACTATGGTGGCTTAGGTGTTGCTGAAGTCTATGCCACTGGTATTACAAATACCAGCAGGGTCACCCAAGATGGACCGGTTTCTGTGAAGCTTCCAGACTAAGATAGACTTGGAAGAAGGAAGGGGCCACCCACTTCTCAAAGAACTGGCCATTTTGAAAACCTTAGAAATAGCAGTGAGAAACTGTCTGATAGAGTATTGGAAAATTTTATGGATAGCCCTCAAACTTTGTCCAATATAGGGCCAGAAGATGAGCCCCTCAGGTTGGAAGGCACTCAAAATATGACTAGGAAAGAGCTGCCTCCTCAAAATAAAGTTGACCTTAATGACATGAATGAGTAAAGCTTTCAGAACCTCCATTTGCTGATGTGACATGACTCAAAATGGGAAGAAACAACTGCAAATATCCACTGATAATTAGAATACGGAATGTGTGAAGTATGAATCTAGGAAAACTGGAAGTTGTCAAAAATGAAATGGAATGCATAAAGATTGATATCCTAGGTATTAGTGAGCTGAAATGGATTGGTTTGGGCCATTTTGAATCAGACAATCATAAGATCTGCTATGCTAGGAATGACATATTGAAGAGGAATGGTATGGCATTTATTGTCACAAAAAAATGTTTCAAGGAGGCGGGGCAAGATGGTGGACTAGGCAGAAGGAGTGCACAGACCCTCTTCAACAAAGAAAAGGGAAACCAATTAACACAGACACAGAAGATAATCTTGGTCCCCTGAGCCTTGAAGGAAAGGATGCAGAATTGGACTAAACCCCAACTAGCAGAAGAATTTGCATGAAAATACCAAAAAAAAGGAGACCTACGGAGCTG
>NW_006921741.1:592096-605550 GCF_000298275.1 Orycteropus afer afer
AATTTACTCTGTAAATCTTCACCCAAATCCCAAAAAAATAAAAAAATAAAAAAAATAAATGTTTCAAGATCTATCCTGAAATAGAGACCTGTACTATTTTACATTTTTTTCCACACATTATTTTTGTGAAATATATCCATATTGTTATCATTGCTGTTCATTAACTTTTGGTGGTTTACAGTACTACAGCATATCAATATATTACGATTAATTTTTAAATAATATTATTAATGGATGTTTGGGTTGTTTCCAGTTTGGGGTTATGATGAATTACAAATATTCATGTACATGACTTTCAGTACAAAAAAAGCTCACATTTCTGTTTATGATATACTTGAGAGTAAAACTGCTGTATCACCGGTAATGTTTGTGTTCAGCTTTGTTAGGTAATGCCAAACAGTGTTCCAAACTGGCTGTACCAATTTATACTCCTACCAGCAGTGTACGTGAGTGTCAGTTGCACCACATCCTAAACAACACTTGATAGTGACAGTAATTTTCATTGTGGCTTTTTAATTATACCAGTTTTGATGGGTATACAGTGGCCTGTCTTTGTGGTTTTATTACAGATTTCTCTGATTACTCTCCATTTGGCAAATGCCTGTTGGGTGAAGTGCTTGATTTTTCTATTGGATACTCTTTTTCTATTTGATTTATATAATCTGAATATGGTCCCTTTGCTGTAATGTATATTTTAAAACCTTTATCACACTGTGTCTTGCCTTTCACTCTCCTGATGCTGTCTTTGGTAAATTATAGTTCCTAATTTTAATACAGTAGAAATTATCAATCTTTTGTAATTAGTGATTTTTGTGTCTTTTTTAAGAAGTTTTTTTCTTAATCTAAGATCATGAAAGTGTTTTCTTACATTTTCTTAGGAAGCTTTGTTTTGCCTTTCATATATTAATTTTAATCTACTTTGAATTGATTTTGTGCATAGTGTTACATAGGTTTTGAATTTCTTTTGTTTTGTTATGAATATTCAATTGATAACATAATTTTTAAAAGGAATTCCTCCTTATACCATTCTCTGTGTCATTTTTATACAAGGGTACATATGAGCATAGATTTGTTTCTCAGGTCTTAATATTTTTAATATTTAGTTGTTCACAGGCCTGTACGAAACTGTCTCCGGTAGTATAGTGCCTAAGGCATGTGACTGCTAACCAGAAGGCTGGTGGTTCAAACCCACCAGCCACTCCTCAGAAGGAAGACTAGGCAATCTATTTCTGCAGAGATACCGCCTTGAAAATCCAAGGAGGGGTAGCTGTGAATTGGAAACGACTGGACGGCAGTGAGTTTGTTTGTTTGTTTGTTTTTTAATCTGGTAGAAAAACTTCCGACCTTGTTCTTCCATAGTATTGCCTAGGCTTTTCCTTATCCTTTGCATTTATATGTAAATTTCAGAATCAAGTTTTACAAGTTACACAAAAAATAATGTTTTTAAAGAATTTTTACATAAACTTACAAAGTTTAGACAGAATTGACAAAATGTAAACTAATATTTGTATTTATTTTATCTTAGCTTAACTTAATGTTTTATATTGTCCATATAAATATTTTGTTTTTCATTGTTAGATGAATTGCTATATAGCTCATATATTTGATACTACTGTAAGTTGGATCTTCATATAAACTTGATTTTCTAACATTTTCTCAATGTCATACACAAATAAAATAGATTTTTTAAATTGGCCATGTTTCCAGCAATATTGCTAAATTCATTCATTAATTTCAGTAATTTACCTGCAAATTCCTTTGAATTTTTTTATTTATTCAATCTAATCTGACTCATAGCGTCTTCTCCTTGGGTTTTTGAGGCAGTATAACTATGGAAGTAGATTGCCCAACCTTCCTTCCAAGTAGTGTCTGGTGGGTTTGAACCGCCAGCCTTCTGGTTAGCAGTCAAATGCCTTAGGCACTACGCCACCAGAGCTCACTTAATAATTTGCAAATCATGACAATTTTATTTCTTTTCCAAACCTTACAATTTTTACTTACTTATCTTACTGCAATGGCTAGGATCTCCACAACAATATCAAATAGAAGTAATGATATTGACTACCTTGTCCTGTTTAAAAGGCACTCTGGTGGTATAGTGGTTAAGGCATTTGGCTGCTAATCAAAAGGTCAGTGGTTTGAACCTGCTGCTCCCCAGGAGAAAGATGAGGCAGTCTGCTTCCATAAAGATTTACAGCCTTGGAAATCCAGTGGGGGTTGCTATAAACCAGAATCCACTTGATGGCAGTGGGGGATTTGTCTTATTTAAAGGAAAAGGCTTCAATGTTGCACTACTTAACATGTTTGCTAGAAACTATTTAAATATTTAAAATATCCTTTATCAGAATTAAGATAGTTCCTTCTATTAATAGTTACCTAAGAAGTATTTTTTAAAACATATTCTGTTGAATATATCACTTTATCTCCATCTATTCACATGATCATATAAACTCTCATTTATTATATTAATGTGATTAATTATATAGATTTAAAAAAAAAATTTTATCTTGAAATAGTTATAGTTTAACAGGAAGTTGTTAAGAAATCCAAAGGGAAATCTCATACATCATTTCCCCAGTCTCCTCTAATGTTAACATCTTACAAAACGATACAATATGAAACAGTACAATATGAAAATCAAGAAACTGACATTGTTACCATCCATACAGATCATTCGTGTTTCAGAAATATAATTGCACTCATTTGCATATGTATGTATAACTCTATGCAATTTGATCGCATGTATATCCTTTTGTAACCACCACCACAATCCAGATACTCAACTGTACCATCACAAGACTTCCTCACATCACTCCTTTATAGCCAGCTCCCCTTAATTCCTGTTCTCCATTTCTATAATTATGTTCCTTCATGAATGTTACATAAATGAAATCATTCCTTAAGTACCTTTTTGGTGTACTTAATTGGCTTTTTCCACTAAGCATAAATCCCCTAAGGCTTATCCAAGTTTTAGCCTGTATCATAGTTTCTCTTTTCTTTGTTTTATTGCTGAGTAGTATTCCATAATTTGTTTAGTCATTCACCTAATAAAGGAAATTTGAGTAGTTTCCAGTTTGTGGTTATTATGAATAAAGTTACTATGAACATCCATATGTGAGTTTCTGTGTAAAAATGAGTCTATAATGTATTATTTTTCTACTTTTTGGAATGACTACCTGTTTCATTGACTTTTCAGCCTTATCTTTAAAAAGATATTTAAAGCTATAAATTTCACTCTGAGGGTGGTTTTACTTGCATCCCATAATTGTTTTTAGTAAAATTTTCACTGAATTTTAGAGAAGTACACAAACATTCATGCTCAGTTTTATGCATTAACCAGAGTGAATGCAGTTGCATAGCTACTGTCTCCCCTGTGGAGTTCTAAAATAATAGATTACTTTTGTGTTATTTGGAATTCATATATATGTAACCATACATTTTGAACTCCTTTGTGCCTCACTTCTTTCACTACACTATATATATATATGTACAGACATACATATATATAAATATATATATAGACAGACATACATATATATAAATATATATATATATATGAAATCCATCCATGTTGTTACATGTAGCATAGTTTGCTTATTCTCACTGCTGTTCTCATGTTAATGAATGTGAACTATTTCCAATTTTTGGCTATTCACAGGTCTTCTGATAAACATGTGCACAAGTTTCAGTTCAGTATACATATGTAAGAATGGAATTTATTGTTCTACTATGTTAAAACAGATATTTTGATCATTAATTTCTCAGCCTTCTTCTTTTTTTATATATACATTTAAAACCATTAATTTCCTTCAATTCATGGCTTTAATTGTAATCTATAAGTTCCAATATTTTTTATTTTTATTATCATTCAGTTCAAAATATTTTCTTTCCATTGTGACTTCTTCTTTAGCTATGAGTTATTAAAAAAAAAACTGCTTGATTTCTACACATATAGATATTTTCCAGATATCATGTTGTTACTGATTATTAGCTTTTTTCAAATTGAAATGAGAATATGCTCCAAATAAACATATTTGTGAATATGCTAAAATGTGGTTTCCACCACAAGGTCAATTTTATTCAAGTTTTATCTTGATTACACACTCTCTCTCTTTGCAGTGTGTTATATGTCAACTAAACCCCAAAAATCAAACCCACTGCCATCAAGTCTATTCTGACTCACAGGGAGTCTTTAGGACAGAGTAGAACTGCCCCATAGGGTTTGCAAGGCTGTAAATCTTTTTAAAAGCACATTGCTTCATCTTTCTCCTGTGGAGTGGCTGGTGGGATTGAATGGCCATCCTTTTGGTTAACAGCCGAGTGCTTTAGCCACTGCACCACCAGAGCACCTATATATGTCAGCTAGATCGTATTTATTTATGTGTTTTTCAAATCTTCTCTATTTTTAATTATTTTTATCTATGCGCTCTATAAATTACAGAGAATATTTGAAAACTTGCCCATATGATTATAAATTTATTTTTCTTTTTGGATTGGTGAACTTTGTATATTCTGAGGTTACTTCATTCAATATATATGAATTAGAATTATTATAATGTGGTGAAATGAACCTTTTCTCATTATAAGGCATCACTATTTATCTCTTACAATTTTTCATTTAAGTCTTTTTTGATATTAATACAGCCACTAAAACACTTTTTCACTTACAATGTTTGCATAGTACTCATTTTTACATCATGTCACTCTCAAACTTTCTGCCTCCTTGTGTTACTTATAAAAAGCAAACCCACTGCCATCAAGTCAATTGTAACTTGAGTGACCCTATAGAACAGAATGGAACTGCCCCAAAGTGTTTCCAAGGCTATATATCGTTATGGAAACCAATCATCACACCTTTCTTCCACAGAACAGCTAGTTTTGAACTGCTAAACTCTGAGTTAGCAGCTGAGCATCTAACTCCACCAGAGTTTTTTGTGGTACTTACTGGTCTCCTAAAATTGAATACATTAAATTCATTTTTTCACTCCAGTTTGAAAATCCATATCTTTTCATTGGAACACTTTGACCATTTATATTGAAAGTAATTATTGATATATGTGAGGGGGCCTAAATCTACAATATTGCTAAATAATTTACATTGTCCTGCTAATTGCATGTTCCCATTTTTCTCTCTCTCTTTATTCTGTTGGGTTAGTCATTTTTATTTCATTATCCCTTTACAAATGTGCATATTTCAATTATTTTGTGGTTATATATAAATTACAACATGCACCCTTCATGTATGAAGTATAATGCTAATTAATATAATATGTTTAAACTGGAAAAGTCAATGTAAGTATGTAAGTAAATCTTTTTAATGACCTTTATTCAATCCTTAGGTACAATTTTGACTTGACTAACTTACAGTGTTTTTCCCTATGTTCACTGCAATAATTTAAATTGAGAAAGGAAAAAATGAATTATTTGAATGTATCAGGCAACAGACCACAAATTTTCACACACACACACAAAATGACTCATTTCAAAGGTCCTGACCCCCTGCATCGAATATCGCATTATCCTGATTTTGAGTATGAGGAAGAGAAAACACAAAGAGATGCTTACTTGTGAGGAAGACAGATGGGATCTTGGTTTCCATTTCCTAAGGCCAAGCTTGGTGTTCCTGTCACTGCAGTGCTCAGAAATTAGAGGATGGGAGCTCCAAGACCACAAAAAGTGTTTGCCTTCTCTGACTCTTAGCAGCTTCCTGAAATGAGCAAACTACAATAGGGAGAAGTAGTCACAGATGATAGGCCCATCCTTCCAGGCTTCAGTCCTTTGTAGTTTCTGGCTGGCAGTTTTCCACTGTCTCGTTAGCTCTTCTATATCTTTAAGCAGATGTATTTTCACATTTTATTGATATTTCCTAGGACTCTTCAATCATAGGGTCAGTCCAAATTAATCATTCTATCATTAATGGGAGCAGAAGTCATAATCTTTAAATAAAAAAAACAAAAAAGATTATCTTAGTTATCTAGTGCTGCTATAACAGAAATACCATGAGTAGCTTTAACAAACAGAAATTTATTTTCTCAAAGTTTAGGAGACTGTTGTTGTTGTTATGTGCTGTCGAGTCAGATCCGATTCATAGCTACCTCTCCTTGGGTTTCCGAGGCAGTATCGCTACGGAAGTAGATTGCCCAACCTTCCTTCCCAGTAGTGGCTGCTGGGTTTGAACCACCAGCCTTCTGGTTAGCAGTCAAGTGCCTTAGGCACTACCCTACCAGAGCTCCCTTAGGAGACTAGAAGTCCAAATTTAGGGTGCCAGCTCTAGAGGAAGGCTTTCTCTCTGTGTTGGCTCTAAGGGAGGTCCTTGTCTCTCTTCAGCTTCTATTCTTTGGTAATTATGGTGATTTTCGTATAGCCTGGCTTCTTTTTCCTCTCATCTCTGCTTCTTTGCAGCTTGTTTAATCTGTTCTTTCATATCTCAAAAGATATTGATTTAAGACATACTTATACTAATACTGTCTCATTAGCATAACAAAGAAAACTCATTCCCAAATCAACAGGTGTAGGGTTAGGATTCACACCACATATTTTGGGGGGACAAAATTTAATTCAGAACATTCTACCCAATGGTCCCCAAAATTTATGTTCTTCCCAAATGAAAAACATATTTCACTCCATTATATCATTCCAATAGTCTTAAATCAACTCCAAGTCCAAAGTCTCATCTTTTGAATCATCTAAATAAAATATGGGTGAGACTTTAGGCTTATTCCATCCCAGAGGAAAATTTTTCCTCATCTGTGAATTTGTAGAATCTAGAACACAAGTTATCTGCTTCCAAAGTACAATGGTGAAATAGAGACAAGGTAGACATTTCCATTACAAATGGAGAAACAGAAGGGAAATTTTATACTGGTCACCAAGGGAGTCTAAAACCGAGCAGAATAAACTACATGACTTCTTAAGACTTGAAAATAATACTGTTTTCTCTTGGACTATCTGAGCAATGGCTCTGCCCTCCAGATTGGAGCACTGGCCATGTCCTCTGGATTATGGCTGGAGGTCCCTCAGATCTGGGCTTCAGCCTTGCTTTCCAGTCCCACTGGGACAGCAACTCTGCTCCCTCTATTTAGGGCAGGGTCATTCTCCTAGTCCAGCTGAATGGTAATCTGAGCACAGATAGGTTTTGTTCTCCTGCACTGTGGGCATGGCAGCCCAACACCCTCGGTTTTAGACAGTGGACCAAACTTCTTGGAGCACCTGAACAACAGCCCTACACTCCAGAACCAAGTTGATTAATCTCCTTTTTTTCATTCAACATTTTATCTCAAATATATTCTGTTATGAACTGAACTGTGTCCCCAGAAAATATGTATCAACTTGGCTAGGCTGTGATTCTCAGTATTATGCAATTATATTGCATTTTGTGATATGATATAATTATGCTATGTTTATAATCCTAAACTCTGTGATGTTAATCTCACCACTCATATGTCAGTTGGTCATACCGTGACAAAGTACTGTACTTGCATGCTGCTGTGAGGCTGCAGGCTATACCACCAGTATTTCCAATACCAGCAGAGGTAGCCATTGTGGATAGGTTTCAGCAGAGACTAACACAGACTGGGAAGTATGGGGCCATCCACTTCTGAAAAACTGGTCCTTGAAAACCTTATGAATAGCAGTGAAACAGTCTGTATATGACCAGAAAAGTTTATGAAGAGCTATGAAATGTTGTCTGATAAAATGCCAGAAGATGAGGCCCTTGGGTGGGAAGGCACTAAAAATACGACTGGGGAAGAACTGCCTCCTCAAAGTAGAGATGACCTTAATGACATGGATGGGACCTTAATTTGCTGATGGGCCATGACTCAAAATGGGAAGAAACAGCTGCAAATATCCGTTAATAATTAGAACAAGGAATGTACAAAGTATGAATTTAGCAAACTTGGAAGTTGCAAAAAATGAAATGGAACACATAAAGATGGATATCCCAGGCATTAGTGGGCTGAAATGTACTGGTATTGGTCGTTTTGAATCATACAATTATATAGTCTACTATGCTAGGAATGACAAATTGAAGAGAAATGTCACATTTGTCATCAAAAAGAACATTTCAAGATCTATCCTGAAGTACAATGCTATCAGTGATAGGAAACTATCTATATGCCTACAAGGGTGAAATTAATACTACTATTATTTAAGTTTATACACCAACCACTAATGCCAAAGATAAAGAAATTCAAGATTTTTACCAACTTCTGCTGTTTGTCTAAACATGCAAACAAGATGTATTGCTTATTACTGGTGACTGGAATGCAAAAGTTGGGAACAAAGAATTATTGGAAAATATGGCCTTGGTGATAGAAATGTCACTGGAGATCACATGTTAGGATTTTCCAAGACTAATGACTTATTCATTGCAAATATCTTTTTCAACACCATAAATCATGGCTATACACATGGACCTCACCAGATGGAATACACAGGAATCAAATTGACTACATCTGTGGGAAGAGGTGATGAAGAAGCTCAATATGATCATCAAAACAAAGCCAGAAACTGAGTGTAGAACAGACCATCAATTGTTCATATGCAAGTTCAAGTTGAAGGTGAAGAAAATTTTTAAAAGTCTACTAGAGCCAAAATATAACCTTGATTCTATCCACATGAATTCAGGGGCCATCTGAGGAATAGAAGTGATGCATTGAACCCTAATGACTGAAGACCAGAAAAGTTGTGGGATGACAACAAGAATATCACACATGAAGAAAGAAAAAAGACATTAAAAAATAGGAAAGGAAGAAAACACCAAAATGAATATCAGAAGGGACTCTGAAACTGGCTCTTGAAACTAGAGTGGTTGAAGCAAATGGAAGAAATAATGAAACAAAAGAGCTGAACAGAAGATTTCAAAGGGTGGCTCAAGAAGATAAAGTATTATAATGAAATGTGCAAAGACCAGGAGTTACAATACCAAAACAGAAGTACACACTCAGCATTTCTCAAGCTGAAAGAACTGAAGGAGAAAAATACAAGCCTTGTGATATTGAAGGATTCTATGGGAAAAATATTGAATGATGCAGGAAGCATCAATAGAAGATGGAAGGAATACAGAGTCACTTACCAAAAAGAATTGGTCAATGTTCAACTATTTCAATGATGAAGTGGCTTTCAAATGAGTAATAGTTAGAAGCTGGAGGAGTTTTAAGATGTCTAACAGTAAGAGAGCTTAGGTTGCCTTTAAGAGACTGCTGGTGTAAGTATGGGCATCAAAGGCAAGTATAGTGAGGATTCAGAAGGAACTTGGGAGAGCTTAACATCAGAGACTGCACAGATAGTGAGAAGCAGCAGCAGAGAATGATGATAGCAGAACTAGGAGACTGGTATGAGACGATGCAGAAACTGACCCATACAGCAAAAGAGCCAAGTTCCTTTGGGCATGAGGCTTCCTAGAAGAATGAGTTGCCTCTGGATAGAGCTAAAGAGCTTTTCAACACTTCCTGAAGCAAGGCAGAGGCCAGGCCAGCCCAAGAGGCCCCAGTGGCTGAGAGACCAGGAAACCAGAGAGACAAGGAGCAAGGGAGATCTCAAAGGATAGGGCTACAACCTCCAGAGTCTCAAAGGGTGGAACTATGGCCTGCTGGGTCTCAAAAGGTGGGGCTATGGCATCCTAGGTTTCAAAGAGTTCAATCTTCACCAACTCAGTTCCAAAGTGGGGGAGCTGCCATTGTGGATATGGCCAGAGTTGTTGCCCAAACCTGAGTGGGCAGGACTGTATGCCCAAGGTTTAGAAGAACACGGTCTACCAGCACCAAGGAGGTAGAGATTCCACTGAGTTGGACTAGGAGAATGCAGCTGTCCAAAAGCAAAGAAGCAGAGTTGTCATCCAGTGGGCCTGGGAAGTGGAACTGAAGCCCAGTGCCAAGATGCCTCTACCTAAAATCCAAAGAATATGGTGAACATTCAAAGTCTGGAGAACAGGGTCATTGCCTAGGTAGTCTCAGAGAACAGAGGATTATTTTCAAGCCTATAGGTCTAAAGTAAATTGTTCTGCTGGGTTTCAGACTTGCTTGGTGGCGGTTACTTCTCCATTTGTAATGGAAATGTCTACCTTGTGACTGTTCCATAATTGTACTTTATGAACCGATAACTTGTACTTTAGATTTCACAGGCTCACAGATGAAGAGGGAATTTTGCCTCCAGGGATTTTATACTTGTAGTTGATTTAAGACTTTTGAGATGATATGTGAAGTGAATATGTTTTACATGTGGCAAGCATGTATATTTGAGGGGGGGTGCCAAAGTGTGGAATGTTATGGATTGAATTGTGCCCCTAAAAAATATGTGTAAACTTGGCTAGGCTATGACTCTCAGTATTATGTAGTTATCCTCCATTTTATGATCTGATGTGATTATCCTATGCATTGTAAATCCTACCCTCTGAGATGTTAATGAAGCAGGATGTAATCTATAGGATTAGGTTGTACTTTATATCAATCTCTTTTAAAATATAAAAGAGATTAAACAAGTGAGCAGAGAGGAGCAACCTCATTAATACCAAAGCAGAAGAGTGAGGAGTGGAGCAAGTCCTTTAGACACAGGATCCCTGCACTGTGAACTTCCTAGACCCAGGAGAAAATTGATGTCAAGACACATGGAGATCTGCAAGGAACACCTGGCCCACAGAGCCAACAGAGAGAGAAAGCCTTCCTCTAACCCTGAATTCAGACTTCCAGCCTCCTAAAGTGGAGAGAATAAATTTTTATTTGTTAAGGTCATTCTTGGTCATATTTCCGTTATAGCAGCACTAGATAACTAAGACATATTCTCATATCAATAGCCCAAAATGTATTAAGCAATGGCCTTTGTTGTGCACTTACATTGTTTCCCAGTATTTACTATTCTAAATTGACCAAAACCACATTAACATTCATAAAATCAACAATTGCACATATGCATCAAATGGTTAAAATATCCCATGCACTATAATAAATGCTTCATATGTCTTGTTATATTTATGCCAGAATAAACATTATTTTACAAATGAAAACCTGAGGCTCAGAAATTTAAATGAGTTTCCAAAGATCACACAACTAGAAGGTGATGGGGTGACATAACTTAGTTACCATAAGGTGAGGTAGAGGGAAATGGAGGGTCTTGAACAGTCAGAGTATACACTGGTCATATGGTACCTGGTTAAAGGATAATTGTCACACAGAATAATAGAGACATCTTATTACTGCCTAAGGCATCTGACTGCTAACCAGAAAGTTTGTGGTTCAAACCCACCAGCCACTCTGCGGAAGCAAGACTGGGCAATTTCCATAAATCTTTACCACCTCAGAAACCCGATGGGGGTTGTTATGAGTTGTAATCGTCTTGACGGCAGTAGGTTTTTTTTTTTTTTTTTTTTTTTTTTTGAGGTCTAAGAAATGAAATTGTAAGACTAGGTATCTTAGGTATAGGTACACCTATGAAACTAGACATAGATGATATTTATACATATAAATATATAGACCATTGCCTTTCAGAAAAATTCTACTGAATTTTCTCTCTACCAGTTGTTATTTGCAGAATGTCTATTTCATTATTGCCATCAGTTAAATTATCTTCCTTTACCTATTTCTTTCCAGGAGGAGCCCTAGTGCTTTTATATATCTTAGTGCTTTTATATGTCTTCATATACATAGTAACTTCCTTGAAGTAACAAAAACTGGTTCTTTACAGAAATTGGCCTTTAAAAGAAAGCCAACTGTCAAGAATAATGACAGAAATAAAGAGGTCTAAGTTGTGGATGGATCTTGGCCAGAAAATAGAAGTTTGAGATAAATCAAATAGCAGATTACCTATTTGATAGCAAATAGAAACAGGAAGCTCTGAATGAAGGTTGGAGGGTATCCATCACCCAAGGACAAAGGAGATAATGTGCTCTATCTTTGGAAACAGAAAAGTAATCAAATGAGCGGGGAGGTGATATGGAGCTATTAAAAAACAGAGAAAGAAAAGGGATCTAAGAGAAACGGTCTAACTCCAGTCCCATTTTCAAGATTAAGAATAATGATCATTAGTCCAATTACTTGACACATTTTTTCAATTATTTTTTTATTGTTGTTGCTTGTTGTTAAGTATTGTCGAGTAGCCTCTGACTTATAGCCACCCCATGCACAACAGAATGAGACACTGCCCAGTCCTGTGTCAACTGCACTATCCTTTCTATACCTGAGCCCATAGTTGCAGCCACTGTGGCAATCCATCTCGTTGAGGACCTTCTCCTTTTTTGCTGACCCTCCACTTTACCAAGCATGACATCCTTCTCCAGGGAATGGTCCATTCTGATAACATGGCCAAAGTAAGTGAGATAAAGTCTGGCCATTCTCGCTTCCAAGGAGCATTCCAGCTGCACTTCCTCCGGGACAGATCTGTTAGTTCTTTTAGCAGCTCATGATATTCTCAGTATTCTTTGCCAACATTACAACTCAAGAGCATCAACTCTTCTTCCATCTTCCTTACTCATTGTCCAGCTCTCACACGTATATGAGGCGATTGAAAATACCATGGCTTGGGTTAGCCACACCTTAGTTTTCAAGGAGATATCTTTGCTCTTCAGCACTTGGAAGAGGTTTTTTGCAGCAGAATTGCCCAATGCAATAGGTCATCTGATGTCTTGACTTCTGTTTCCATTGGTGTTGATTGTACAACCAATAATACGAAGTCTCTGACAACTTCAATCTTTTCTCCATTTATTGTGATGCTGCTTATTGGTCTAGTTGTGAGGACTTTTGTTTTCTTTATATTGAGGTGTAATCCATACTGCAGACTGTACTCTTTAACCTTCATCAGTAACTGCTTCAAGTCATCCTCACTTTCACCAAGCAAAGTTGTTTCGTCTGCATATCGCAGGTTGTTAATGAGTCTTCATCCAATCCTGATGCCACATTCTTCTTCATATAGTCCAGCTTCTCAGATTATTTGTTCAGCACATAGATTGAATAAGAATGGTGAAAGGTACAACCCTGATTCATTCCCTTCCTGATTTTAAACCAGGCAGTATCATCTTGTTCTGTTCGAATGACACCCTCCTGGTCTATGTACAGGTTCCTCGTAAGCACAATTAAGTGTCCTGGAATTCTTACTCTTCTCCATATTATCTATAATTTGTTATGATCCACACAATTGAATGCTTTTGAATAGTCAATAAAACACAAGTAAACATCTTTCTGGTATTCTTTGCTTTCAGCTAAGATCCATCTGACATCAGCAATGATATCCCTTACTCTACATCCTCTTCTGAAACCAGCTTGCATTTCTGGAAGTTCTCTGCCAATATACTGTTGCAACCGTTCTTGAATTATCTTCAGTAAGATTTTACTTGCATGTGATATTAATGATATTGTTTGATAACTTCCACATTCTGTGGGATCACCTTTCTTTGGAATGGGTACAAATAGGGATCTTTTCCAGTCAGTTGGCCAGATAGCCGTCTTCCAAATCGCTTGACATAG
>NW_006921741.1:605650-614200 GCF_000298275.1 Orycteropus afer afer
AATGTTATGGATTGAATTGTGCCCCTAAAAAATATGTGTAAACTTGGCTAGGCTATGACTCTCAGTATTATGTAGTTATCCTCCATTTTATGATCTGATGTGATTATCCTATGCATTGTAAATCCTACCCTCTGAGATGTTAATGAAGCAGGATGTAATCTATAGGATTAGGTTGTACTTTATATCAATCTCTTTTAAAATATAAAAGAGATTAAACAAGTGAGCAGAGAGGAGCAACCTCATTAATACCAAAGCAGAAGAGTGAGGAGTGGAGCAAGTCCTTTAGACACAGGATCCCTGCACTGTGAACTTCCTAGACCCAGGAGAAAATTGATGTCAAGACACATGGAGATCTGCAAGGAACACCTGGCCCACAGAGCCAACAGAGAGAGAAAGCCTTCCTCTAACCCTGAATTCAGACTTCCAGCCTCCTAAAGTGGAGAGAATAAATTTTTATTTGTTAAGGTCATTCTTGGTCATATTTCCGTTATAGCAGCACTAGATAACTAAGACATATTCTCATATCAATAGCCCAAAATGTATTAAGCAATGGCCTTTGTTGTGCACTTACATTGTTTCCCAGTATTTACTATTCTAAATTGACCAAAACCACATTAACATTCATAAAATCAACAATTGCACATATGCATCAAATGGTTAAAATATCCCATGCACTATAATAAATGCTTCATATGTCTTGTTATATTTATGCCAGAATAAACATTATTTTACAAATGAAAACCTGAGGCTCAGAAATTTAAATGAGTTTCCAAAGATCACACAACTAGAAGGTGATGGGGTGACATAACTTAGTTACCATAAGGTGAGGTAGAGGGAAATGGAGGGTCTTGAACAGTCAGAGTATACACTGGTCATATGGTACCTGGTTAAAGGATAATTGTCACACAGAATAATAGAGACATCTTATTACTGCCTAAGGCATCTGACTGCTAACCAGAAAGTTTGTGGTTCAAACCCACCAGCCACTCTGCGGAAGCAAGACTGGGCAATTTCCATAAATCTTTACCACCTCAGAAACCCGATGGGGGTTGTTATGAGTTGTAATCGTCTTGACGGCAGTAGGTTTTTTTTTTTTTTTTTTTTTTTTTTTGAGGTCTAAGAAATGAAATTGTAAGACTAGGTATCTTAGGTATAGGTACACCTATGAAACTAGACATAGATGATATTTATACATATAAATATATAGACCATTGCCTTTCAGAAAAATTCTACTGAATTTTCTCTCTACCAGTTGTTATTTGCAGAATGTCTATTTCATTATTGCCATCAGTTAAATTATCTTCCTTTACCTATTTCTTTCCAGGAGGAGCCCTAGTGCTTTTATATATCTTAGTGCTTTTATATGTCTTCATATACATAGTAACTTCCTTGAAGTAACAAAAACTGGTTCTTTACAATTTCATTGGTCTTGCAAAATTCTATCATGTGATCTCCAGCATAATTTCTACCACCAAGGCTATATTTTTCCAACTACCAGTGATTTCTCCTTGTTACAAACTTCTGCATTCTAATCACCAGTAATAATCAATACATCTTGATTGCATGTTTGGTCAATTTCAGACTGCAAAAGTTGGTAAAAATCTTCAATTTCCTCACCTTTGGCTTTGGTGGTTGGTGCATAAATTTGAATAATAGTAATATTAACTGGTCTTCCTTGTAGGAATATGGATATTATCCTATCACTGACAGAACTGTACTTCAAGATAGATCTTGAAACGTTTTTTGTCAGGATGAATGCCACACCATTCTTCTTCAATTTGTCATTCCTGGTATAAGATCATATGGTTACTGGATTCCAAATAGCCAAAACCAGTTCATTTCAGCTCACTGATGCCTAAGATATTGATCCTTAATCATTTCATTTCATTTTTGACAACTTTCAATTTTCCTAGATTCATACTTCATACATTCCATGTTCCAATTATTAATGTATGTTTGTAGCTGTTTCTTCTTATTTTGAGTCATGCCACATCAGCAAATGGAGGCCCCAAAAGCTTTACTCTATCCACTTCATTATGGTCAGCTCTTCTCTGAGGAGGCAGCTCTTCCCCAGTTGTATCTTAACTGCCCTCCAACCTGAGGGGCTCATCTTCTGGCACTATACTGGGCAATGTTATATTGGCTATTACAAGGGTGTTACAAGGCTATTCATAAAGTTTTTCAATAATATATCAGACAGTGTTTCACTGCTATAAGGTTTTCACTGGCCAATTCTTTGAGAAGTGGGTGGCTTCTTCCTTCTTCCTGGTCTTTTTAGTCTGGAAACTCTGCTGAAACCTGTCCACAATGGGTAACTCTGCTTGCATTTAAAAAACTGGTAGCATAGCCTTCAGCCTCACAGCAACATGCAAGTCACCACAGTAGGACAAACTGAGAGACGAATTTGTCTCCCTTGGTTGTTCCAAACTGCTCCACTCACTTCCTGGTCTCCATCAGCTGTTCAAACTGCTCTACTCACTTCCTGGTGTCTCTCAGCTGCTCCGAACCACCACCCATCCCACTTCCGGGTCTGTCTCCTCCCTCAAGCTGCTCCAAACCACCCCACTACCACCCCCAGCTGCCTTCCTGGTCAATTATTTGTGTGCTGTTGTTGTTATGTGCCGTCGAGTCAGCCCCAACTCATAGCAACCCCTCCTTGGGTTTCCGAGGTGGTATCACTACAGAAATAGATTGTCCAACCTTATTTCCGAGGAGTGGCTGGTGGGTTTGAACCACCAGTCTTCTGGTTAGCAGTCAAGTGCCTTAGGCACTATGCCACCAGAGCTTGAAATTCCAAGGGTTTGATAACTCTACCCCTCTTTGTCATCCTTCAGTCACTACAAGTGTAAATACTTAAAAACAGAACAAAAAGAGAGGCATTTTCTGGAGGACAGAAGGATTAGGAATTCACATCCATCTATTCATGGAGACTTAGATGATGAGAAATAGAAGAATAAGCAAACTTATCAAAATGCACATTTAAAATGGGTAAGTTTAATTGAATGTAAAGTTTTTCTCAATAACCCAACACAAGTGTATCGCTATCGAGTCAATTTCAACTCATAGCAATCCTATATAACAGAGTAGAATGGCCCTACAATGTTTCCAAGGCTATAAATCGTTATAGAAGCAGACTGACACATCTTTCTCCCATGGAAGAGCTGGTGGGTTCGAACCACTGTAAATTGAAAATCTCCAGTGACTCCACTTCACCAAGAATGAAAGTTAAAGTTCATAAGTTATCTGCAAGGTTCTAGAAAGTCCTGTCCAGTCCTTGCCTTTTACCTCTCTGGCATTATCTCCTACAGTTCTCCCCCTTAGTCTGTTCTAGTCACTCTGGCCTTCTTGCTATTTTTTGAACACATTAAACACCTCTCTGCTCAGGATATTTTCACCTCAGCATTGTGCCCTTTTCCCCCTATATTCATAGAGTTCACTCTCCCCTACTCAGGCCTTCACTCAGCTCTCTTCTCAGTGAGGCCTCTCGTGGTCACCATATAAAATTTATTCCTCCATGCTCTGCCCCTAAAATTCCTATTACATTTTTCCTGTTTTAAGTTTTCCCCTTTATCCCTCATTATTATCTAACATGCTACATATGTTTTCATTATTTTTCTTGTTTTTTGTTTATATTTCCCTCTACAATATAATTTTTTGGAGGACAGAGATTTTTGTTTTCCTGTTCTGTTCAGTGCTGTACTCTTCAGTGATGGGAATAATATTTGGTCCTTAAGAAGGTGATAAATATTTGTCAAATGAATGAAATTTCTCTTTATTAATTTTTATTATTTTATTAATTTTTCTCTGGAATTTTCCATCAATTCAAATGTTCCCAAAACATTCAGGATGCACTGTCAACATCTTATGAAAGTGTTGAGATTCTTTCTACATGTCCTCTGTCTACTTGGATCAACTCCTGGGAGTCAGGGCCACCAACTTCGAGAGAACAGACAGAGCAAAGGGTCTTAATACTAAGAACAAGGCTCCTTTTTAGTGTCTCCTCTTCTCTACTTTGTTCTTGACTTTTTAAATTAACATTTATTTTGATTTGAGTGAAAGTTCACAGAGCAAATTAGTTTTCCATTTAACTGTTCGTACATGTTCTGTTTTGTGACATTGAATGTAGTCCCTACAATGTAACAACAGCACTCTTCCCATTTCCTTCCTGTGGTTGATTCTGTCTGAACTCCCATACTCTGGCCTTGTAAGTTCATGTTCTTCTCAGTAGCAGCTGACTTCCCTTAGCCAACTGATTGGCTCCCTTCTGAATCTTTCTACCCCTGCTTGTGAGATGTCTCTCCTCCATTATTTGACCAACAACTTCTCAACAGATTCTAACCTAAATAGAATGCCTGGTTCTAGTTCCCCTTATCAAACTACTCACTCATACTAGATTCTAAAGAGCTACTTTAACATAAACCACAGCTTTAGGAGTACGCTATCGGGCACAAGGTTTCTTTTCGGGGTGATGAAAATGTTCTAAATTTAGATTGTGGAGATGGTTGCACAACTCTATGAATATACTAAAAGCCACTTTACTGTACTCCTTACACGGTAGAATGATATGGTATGTGAATTATATATCAATATAAATATGTTTCTTAAAATACTAAGTTATATGCACTCCTGTTTTTCTTTGTCATGTATTCATCTACTTTTGTTTGGATCTGTAGATCCCAAGCTCTTCATTCATTCATTCAATTAATACTGAGTGCCTACTACTTGTAGATACCATGCTAGGCACGGGGGATATAAAGAGAACTGGGGAACCATGGCCCTCACTTCTATAGCTTACAATCTCATAAAAATTGATTGAACAAGTGATAATAAACCATATAAAATGAATAGTTCGAGAGATGATGTCAGTGTGCTATGCCTAACATAACAGTATTTACCATAGCAGTTTTGTTGTAAAAAAAAATAAATTAAAAAAAATAAATACCATAGAAATAATTCTGACTCATAGTAACCTCATGTGTGTCAGAGTAGGACTGCATCCCATAGGGTTTTCAACAACCAAATTTTTGGAAATAGATTGCCCCATCTTTCTTCCATGATACCTCTGCATGTACCAAACCTTCAAACTTGAGGTTGGCAGCAAGGGGATTAACCATTTGTACCATCCAGGGACTCCACTGGATGGTAATTACTCAATAAGAGCTGAAATATTGAGATCAGTTCATAGCCACAATACTGACTGCTTTTCATTTTGTTTTTTAAATCCCCTCAGCTCTTGACAACTTCTATACACACACTCAGATACCTTTTCCACTGCTGAAGATTTCATGTGTGCTCTCTCTGTGTGTCCAGAAAAGACCCTCAGACATGGTCTTCACCATGACTAATACAGTACTCCTAGCAATCCAGAGTCTTAGGTTTTCTATGTAAATCTACATTGTTTGAGAAGAACGTGTTTTCAGAAGATAATTTCCTTTCAAAATTACACAAAAATGTGTGCTCATATTGTTGTACCAGTTAAATCCCAATTATTTGGCATCAGTTATTGTCTTCTGGCACTGTTTTGAAATACGGCATTGACTTCTTGTTAAAGTGCTGAAAAAAATATATGTTCTCAACATAATCATTATGAAACAGAATCTTTCACTTCAAAGAGGACTGAAAGAAGAGAGGATTCAAGAATTGAATCCTTCCTGAACAATTGTTGCATTTATAAGATTTGACGATGTTTTCAAATACTGGGATTGAAGGTTCCACTCAATTATTTCCTTACTTGACAGAACATAAAAACAACAACAACATAATCTGTAAGGAAAAACATAGTAAAGTCATCATTCTAGTTGTTTTCAGCTGTGTGCCCTTATTTATGAGCATTTATAGTTGTAATTTGGGGCATTTTGTTTGCTTGTTTTCTCCTTTTTGGCTTCCTTTTAGCTGAAGGACATAAATCAATAAATAGATGTTAGACAAAATCCTCAAAAAATAAAATTATAATACATACAAACCACCCTTATAATCTAATCTACTCAACAAGACTATATGACTGTTTATACCTTAAATGATATTAAAAGAGGTAGCTAAGTTGTAGTGGAAAAACCCTGGAACTGAGGTCAAAAGATCTATGTTAGAGTCCTGCTTTGGCAAAGCAAAGCCCCTCTCTGGGCCTCAGTGTCATTGTAGAATCATGAAAATTTAGTTATATGTGAAAATGCTTAGTAATCTGTAAAGTACTGTGCAAATGTAAGGTTTTATCATAAAGAGACTTCAGTAACTCAAAGTCTTTTGATGTTATTTCATGCTGATTTTTCTAGAAATTGTATTATAGACACAGAATACAGAATACTCAGTAAATATTCACATTTAAGGTCATGCTACTGTATTACAAAGACTGTCCCCTATAACACCCCAAAACTTTACTAAAGCTCATCCTCTACCCTTGTTAATCCAGCTTCTTCCCCACCATTTCTCTCCCACTCTTCCTTTCTACATTCCAGTCTCCAAGCATATATCTCCCGCATCTCTGTCATTTTCTTATTTTTCCCTCTGTCTCAAATATGTCTTCTCATAATCATTATGTCTTTTTTAGTTTCTCAAATAAGTATAGTTCTTTTCTTTCTCTAACTTTTCTTTCTTTCTTTTTTTTTTTAATGAAAATATTTCACATCTTTTTCTCAAGTTGTCTCCTGTTGAAGCCTGGTCCTCCAACTACAGCCAACTATCTACTATAGATATAGGAAAATTAACATGGACAGGTCAGCTGGAAAGAACCATGGAAAATCTTATTTCAGGCATTTACAAACAACTTCCAATGCCTGTCTTTCCCTTTGTTATACTGTGGTTGCTTGTGTTATGATGCTAGAAGCTATGCTTCAAGGAGTGTTTAAAATACCAACAGGGTCACCCATGGTGGGCAGGTTTCAGCAGATACTCCAGACTGTTGTAGATTGAATTGTGTCCCCAGAAATATGTGTTAACTTAACTGGGCCATGATTCTCAGTTGTTTGGCAGTTATGTAATGATGTAATTTAGCAGTTATATAATGCTATAATCACCCCCATGATGTGATCTGATGTGATTAGCCAATGAGTTGAAAGAGAATTAGGGTGGGATTCGACATATTTACTGAAGTCACAGCCCAGATCCTATGTAAAGCAACCTTTCCTAGGGTGTGGCCTGAAACTTACAAGAGATAAAGGAGAGATTTCCAGCAAGACAGTAGAATAGGCAAAGAAGCTATACAGACCCTCTTCAACAAAGAAAAGTGAAACCAATTGACACAGATACAGAAGATAATCCTGTAGTCCTGAGCTTTGAAAGGAAGGATTCAGAAGAGGATTAAATACCAACAATTATAAGAACTTGAATGAAAACAGTGAGGAAGGAGACAAATGGAGCTGTAGACTTACAGCTTTCCTGATGGCACAGACAGCCTGAATATTTTCAAATGATGTTAAGACCTGAGAATTAACAGGAAAATCAGCCCTGCTCACCAAAGGCAGCATGGACTATTGCATGAGTAACTGATGACTGAAAAGGGAAAAAGCAAAGAAGGAGACAAACTGAGCTGTGGACTTTCACCTGTCTGGAGGGTGCAGCCATTTTGAATATTTACAAGCAGTGGCTGGATGCAACCATTTTATATGTTTACAACTGGTGGCCATTTTGAATATTTAAAGTGAAAGCATTCTCATTCAGATTCCAGGAACATAAGAATAGGCTAAACTTGCCAAAGACAGCACAGACATATGGGAAGCTGACAACAGAAAAGGATACAGGGGGTGAGTATATAAGTAAGCAGCATTGGAACTTTCTGATAAGGAATTCAAAAGAACAATATTTATGTATCATCAACATCGTGAGAAACAGATCAAGGAAAACATTGACAAAATTGAGAAAAACACAGAGAAAATCCTAGAACAATTTCAAAAGACAATATAAGAAAAAAATGACAAAATATATGACAAATTAGAAATTATACAAAATCTACAGATAGAAATCCAGAAGATTAATATTAAATTCCCAGAAATACATAACACATTGAATGGCAAAGGAGTTGACTTGAATCAATGGAAGACAGAATTAGTGAGATTGAAGACAAATACCTCAATACTTCTTTGGAAAAGGATTTATCAGAAAAAAGATCAAAAGAAAATAAAGAAACCCTAAGGTTCATGTGGGATACCATCAAAAGGAATGACCTACATGTAATCAAAATTCCAGAACAGGAAGACACAAATTAAACCACAGAGAAAATTGTCAAAGATTTGTTGGAATAGAATTTCCCTGATATGATGAAAGATGAGAATATATCCATTCAAGAACTCCAACGAACCCCAAATAGGATAGACAGCTAAAGAAAATCACCAAGATATATCATCATCAAATTCACCACAAACAAAGACAAAGAAAGAACCCTGAAAGCAGCACAGGAAAAACAAAAAAATTACCTACAAAGGGCAACCAGTAAGACTAAGGTCTGATTTCTCACAAGAAACCATGCAGGTGAGAAGGCAATGAGATAGCATATATGAAACCCTGAAAGAAAAAATTTCCAACCAAGAATTATATACCCAGCAAAACTGTCCCTCAAAT
>NW_006921741.1:614645-616095 GCF_000298275.1 Orycteropus afer afer
TCATAGCGACCCCTCCTTGGGTTTCCAAGGCAGTATCACTACGGAAGTAGGATTGCCCAACCTTCCTTCCGAGGAGTGGCTGGTGGGTTTGAATAGCGTGTTCTAAACTTGAGAAGAAAATCATAGGGTAATTTCAAAGAAAATGATAAATCTTCACATCAAAATAAAAAAGAGGACAAGCACAGATATTTAGAAAATACTAAAAAAATAAAAATGAAGGAAGGGATAATACGATTCATAAACAAAATGAGCTAAGCAAAGAATATTATATGGAACAAAGAAATCAGTAGCACCACAAACAAACACATAACAAGGTGACGGCAACCAATTCATACTTGTCTATAATTACACTGAATGTCAATGGATTAAATGCACCACTCAAGAGATGGAGAGCTGCAGACTCCATAAGAAAACATAACACATCAATATGCTGTCTATAAGAGACACACCTTAGAGACAAAGACAAAAATAGACTAAAAATCAAAGGTTGGAAAAAGACATATTGAGCAAATGGCAACTATTAAAGAGCAGGAGTGGCAATATTAATTTCTGATAAAATTGACTTTAAGACAAAAACCTCCATAAGAAACATGGAAGGACATTATATAATGATTAAAGGACCACTGAACTAGAGGACATAATCATAATAAATATCTATGGACCCAAGGAAAGAGCACCACAATACATAGATCAGACTTTAACAGAACTGAAAAGACAAATAGATGACTCCACAGTTATAGTCCAAAAACAAAACCAAACTCAGTGCCATCAAGTTGATTACAACTCATAGTGACCCCACCTTGGGTTTCCAAGGTGGTATCTCTACAGAAGTAGATCACCCAGTCTCCCTTCCAAGGAGTGGTTGGTAGGTGTGAACCACCAACCTTCTGGTTAGCAGTCAAATGCCTTAAGCACTACACCACGAGAGCTCCTACAGTAATAGTAGGAGATGTTAATACACCACTTTCAATGAAAGATAGAACTGGAAACTCAACAAAGATACAGAACTAAACAATACAATCAAATAACTTGACCTTATAGACATATACAGAGCACTTCACCCAACAGCAGCACAATATACATTCTATTACAGTGCACATGGAACATTCTCCAGGATAGACTATATGTTAGGCCACAAAGCAAGCCTTAATAAATTTAAAAACACTGAAATACTGCAAAGCATCTTCTCAGATCACAATGCTATAAAATTAGAAATCAACAACAGGAAGACCAACAGAAAAAGAGCAAACACATAGAAACTGAACAACAACTTCCTTAAGAATGACTGGGTAATAAAAGAAATAAAAAATAAAATTAAAAAATTCCTGGAATCAAAGGAGAATGAAAACACAACATACAAAAATCTTTGGGACACAGCAAAAGCAGTGATCAGAGGCCAACTTATATCAATAAATGCACATATCTAAAAAGAAGAAAGCGCCAAAATCAA
>NW_006921741.1:616832-619835 GCF_000298275.1 Orycteropus afer afer
GAAAATGTCAATACTACCCAAAGAAATCTATACATTCAATACA
The DNA here is from genome assembly GCF_000298275.1 of Orycteropus afer afer. NCBI lineage: Eukaryota > Metazoa > Chordata > Mammalia > Tubulidentata > Orycteropodidae > Orycteropus > Orycteropus afer. Next base: position 616,876 of record NW_006921741.1, read on the forward strand.
ATCCCAATCCAGATCCCATCAACATTCTTTAAGGATATGGGGGGAGGGGAAATCACTAATTTTTTATGGAAAAGAAAGAGACCTCAGATAAGTAAAGCACTACTGAAGAAAAAGAACGAAGTAGGAGTTCTCACACTCCCAGATCTCAAAACCTACTAAACAGCCACAGTAGTCAAAACTTCCTGGTATTGGTACAACAACAGACACATAGACCAAGTGGAACAGAATTGAGAACTGGAATAGATCCATCAACCTATGGTCAGCTGATTTTTGACAAAAGGCTGAAATCTATAAAATGGTCTCTTTAACAAATGGTGCTGGCAAAACTAGATATTCATTTGCAGAAAAATGAAACAAGATCCATACATCACATCATACACAAAAACTAACTCTGGGTGGTCAAAGACTTAAACGTGAAACCTAAAACTATAAAATTCCTTAAGTAAAAACTAGGGGCAAAATTACAAAACAAAATCAAACAAACAAACAAAAACCTCACTGCCATCGAGTCTATCCTGACTCACAGAAACCCCTTCTTGGGTTTCGGAGGTGGTATCTCTACAGAAATAGATTGCTCAATCTTCCTTCTGAGGAGTGGCTGGTGGGTGTGAATTGCCAGCCTTCTGGTTAGCAGTTAAATGGCTTAGGCACTATGACACAAGAGCTTCCAGGGGCAAATTTAAGGGCACTAATTTATGGCATAAATAGACTATCAAGCATAACCCAAAATGCACAAAGAGCAGAAAGTAGACTAGTTGAATGAGACCTTCTAAAAATTAAATTTTTATGTGACTGAAAAGACTTCTCCAAGGGAGTGAAAGAGAACCTACAGATTTGGTAACAACATATCTGAAAAGGGACTTATCTCTAAAATTTATAGAAAACTCCAAGCCAGATGATACAACTTTGCTTGCTGAAAGTGAAGATGACTTGAAGCACTTACTGATGAAAATTAAAGACTATAGTTTGCAGCATGGATTACACCTCAATATTAAGAGAACAAAAGTCCTCACAGCTGGTCCAACATATAGCTTCATGATGGATGGAGAAAAGACTGAAGTTGTCAAGGACATCATATTACTTGGTTCTACAATCAACACCAATGGAAGCAGCACTCAAGACATTAGACAACATATCGCATTTGGCACATCTGCTGCAAAAGACTTCTTTCAAGTGATGAAAAGCAAAGATGTCTCTTTGAAGACTAATGTGTGCCTAACCCCAGCCATGGTATTTTCAATCACCTTTTATGCATGTGAGAGCTGGACAATGAATAAGGAAGAGGGAAGAAGAGTTGATCCTTTTGAGTTGTGGTGTTGGAGAAGAATGCTAAGAGAACCATGGGCTGCTAAAAGGACTAACAAATCGGTCCTGGAGGAAATGCAGCTGGAATGTTCCTTGGAAGCAAGAATGGCCAGACTCCATCTCTCCTATTTTGGTCATGTTTTCAAAAGGAACAATTCCCTGGAGAATATGTCATGCTTGGTAAAGTGGAAGGTCAATGCAAAAGTGGAAGGCCCTCAATAAGATGGATAGACACAGTGGCTGTAACAATGGGCTCAGGTATAGCGAGGCTGGCATAGGACCGGGCAGTATTTTGTTCTGCTGTGCATAGGGTTGCTATGAGTTGGAGACAACTCAATGGCACCTAACAACAACATCTCAACACCAAAAAGACAAAAAATCCAACCAAAAATTGGGCAGAAGACATGAATAGACACTTCACCAAAGAGGATATTCAGGCAGCTAACAAACACATGAAGAAATGTTCACAATCATTAGTCATTACAGAGATGCAAATCAAAACAACAATGAGATACCATCTGGCCTCAACACTAACAGCAAAGTTCAACAAGACAGCAAATAAGAAATGCTGGTGAAGACATGGGGAGATTGCAACTCTTATACACTGCTGGTGGGACTGTAAAATGATACAACCACTGTGGAAAGCAGTATGGCGATTCTCTAAAAAGTTGAAAATAAAAATACCAGTTGATCCAGCAATTCCATTACTAGGTATATATCCTAAAGAAGTGAGAGCTAGCACAAGAATAAATGTATGCACACTCATGTTCATCGCAGCACTACTTTCAATAGCAAAAGGATGGAAACAATCTAGGTGCCCTTCAACAGAAGAACGGATAACCAAACTATGGTACATACACACAATGGAATACTGTGCAACACTAAAGAATAATATAGAATCTGCAAAATACTGCATAACATGGATGAACTTGGAGGACATTATGCTGAGTGAAATAAGTTGATCACAGAAGGTCAAATATTGTATTAGTTCATTATTGCAAAAAGTCAAGGAAAGATTTATACATGGAAGGAAACTTTCTTTGTTGGTTAAACAGGGGTGGGAGGGAAGGGGAGGAAACACTGCAAAAATCAAAATATAAAAAGAGACAAAGGTGAGAAAAGTGAGCAGAGAAAGAGGGACCTCAATACCAACAAGAAAGAAGAACTGAGAGTGGAACAAGTCTTTTGGACATGGGGTGCCTGTGCTAAGAACCTCCTGGACCAAGGCAAGATTGATGCCAAGACACATGGAGATCTGTAAGGAATGCCAGGCCCACAGATGTTGAAATGAGACAAGGATTTTGTTCCAGAGCCGACAGAGAGTGAAAGCTTTCCCCTACAGCCAGCACCCTGAATTTAGACCTCTAGCCACCTAATGTGTGAGAGAAGAAACTTCTGTAAAGTTATCTACTTGTGGTATTTCCGGTATAGCACCCCTGGTCTCAGGGTTGTACAGGCTGAGATTCCCATGGTCCATTAGTCCCTAAATACAGACAAAGACCAACTAGAAAGAAAGGCCTAGTGATATACTTTCCAAAATTAGCCAACAAAAACTCTACGGATAACAACAGAATAATTGTCTGATCTAATGCTGGAAGCTCTGGTGGCATACTGCCTAAAGCACTTGACTGCTAACCAGAAGGATGGCAGTTCAA
>NW_006921741.1:620120-621004 GCF_000298275.1 Orycteropus afer afer
CCTTCCTTCCGAGGAGTGGCTGGTGGGTTTGAACCGCCAGCCGTCTGGTTAGCAGGCAAGTGTCTTAGCCACTATGCTACCAGAGCTCCCGAATTGGAGTCTAGTAAACAGAAACTAACAATACTCACCTTGGAGATAGTCAAAGGTAAGCAGAAGAGTGACATTTAAGAATGTCAGAGCCCATATTCAGGAAGATTAGAGTTTAGAGGCCAGCCAGAGGCTGTTGTAATAGTCTAGTCATGAGGTGATGTGGACAATAACTAGAATCCTGACAGTGGCTAGGTTAAAGTTAGAAAGGCCAGGCATAAAGCCTGGGATAATATCCTATGTAGTCATTATTTTCCCACCAAACCTGCTTCTATTGTCAAGGAGCAGGGCTGTCATCCAGTTACAGAGGACAGAAACTCAGGTAACTTCCTAGATTAGATAGCTCTTCATTCATTCCATATTCTACCAAATCACTAATTCATGCCAATTCAGCTTCCTAGTCATTGTCACTCTTGTGTAGCAGAAAAAACCCTGGTCTTGTTTTCAGAAGCACTCAGTTCATTCTTGACCCTGACTCTTCCTAACTTGTAATTGAAGTTTATCTGTTCTGTGAGCTAGTTTCATCACTGGTAAATATAGAGGATAATCAGTTTTGCCTTACATAACTGACATGAAGTTTAATGACAAAACATATAAAGTGTGGTTGACTCCTAGTATTTAATGAAGAAAAAAATATCCACTATGGCCAACTTGATTCCAACTCATAGCAACTCTAAAGGAAAGAGCAAAACTGTCCCTAGGGCTTCAAAGGAAGCAGACTGCCACATCTTCCTCCTGAAGAGCAGCTGGTGGGTTCGAAATAATAACTGTTTGATTCATAGCTGACCCCCTTTAAT
>NW_006921741.1:621869-623881 GCF_000298275.1 Orycteropus afer afer
TTGTGCCACGCCCAACAGAAATAACCCAGGTGGGCGACTTTAAAATCAGGATCTCCTCCCTAGCTAATAGCAATTCCCACCTTAGAGTTTACAAAGACTTACGGGTAGAAAAGCCACACTAAGTAATTTACTACACCGCAACAACGTAATAATTACTGCTATCATGTGAGATTTTCAGGCACAGTAAATTCTTCATATGTGTGTGTGTGTGTGTTTTAACTTTTTATTGTGATTTGGGTGAGATTTTACAAAGCAGATTTGTTTTACATTCAATGGTTCATACACATTTTGTTTTGTGACAATGATTACAATCCCCACAATGTAACAGCTCTCCTCCCACTTCCTCCCTGTGGTTTCCCTTTCTCTGTGCCCTTCTTGCCTATGCGTTCCTGCTTCCCCAGCTTTCTCCTTGTGCAAATGCTGCCCTCCTGATCCCCCATTGTTGATTGTTCTAAGGAATGCATCTCCCTGGTGTAGTTGTTCTGCTTGTAGGCCTGTCTATTGTTTGCCTGAGAGTTAAGCTACAGGAGTAAGTCCTGAAGGGTGACTAGGGGCCATAATCTCCCGGGTTTCAGCAGTCTCTATTTAATCAGTAATCCTAGTGTTTTTTGTTTTTTTTTTTAATATTGTTCCACATTTTTTCTCCCACTCCATCCAGGATCTCTAATTTTGATCCCTTCCCAAGTGGTTAGCATTGGTAACTGGGTACCATCTATTTATTCTGGTCCCAGGGTTGTACAGGCTGAGGTCCCTTGGACTAATTGTTTTCATCCCTCTTTGATTTTCTTCACTCTTCTTTGCTCCAGATGAGGAGAGACCAGATGAGAGAGCATCTTAGATAGCTGCTTGCAAGTTTTTCAGACCCCTGTCACTACTCACCAAAGCAGGATGCAGAACAGTCTTTTTGTGTACTATGTTATGCCAGTCGAGCTTGATGTCCCTCACAACCATGGTTCTGAGACCACTCACTCCCTCAAGGTGTTTGGTTGTGGCTAAGAAGTTTCCTAACTTTGTCCCATTAGCTCTATAATGCATACAGACATTTTTATAGCACATACAAATACAAATGTAGGGATATTGTCTGCCAAACCCATGTGTGGTCATGCGTATATTCCTGTTCATCTACCCACAACTGATTATCTTCCCTGTGTACCTATGTATCCACCCATAGATTAGTGTTTGCTATTGTAAGGTAGTATTGTGTATGTAATAACGTTTATCTTTGTTGCCTGTACCTCTTGTGCACCTCTCCATGTCTTCTTTTTCCTTAGTGATATTAGGCTGGTCACTCATTTTTATTATATTGCCTTTCTCTTCATCCAAATCAACACGTTTCCTAACTAGTTAGCAGTTTTCTCTCCCCTTCCTTCCCATCCCCAGTAACCAACAAAGGTAATTTCCTTCCCTTTGTAAACCTTTCCATTTATTTTATAGTAACGGACTCATAAAATACTTGCCATCCTCTGGTTGACTTATTTCACTCAGCATAATGTCCTCCGAGTTCATCCACATTATGAGGTGGTTTGTGGATTTTCCCATTGTTCTTCAATGTTGCATAGTATTCCATTGTGTTCATATATCATAGTTTGGTTCTCTAACAATCTGTTGATGGGTACTTAGATTGTTTTCATCTCTTTGCTACTATGAACTGTGCTGCAATGAACATGGGTGTGCATTTATCTATTTGTGTTCTAGATCTCACCCTTTTAGGATATATTCCTAGTGGAGGGATTGCTGGATCAAATGGCATTTCTATTTCCAAATTTTTAAGGAAGCACCATACCATTTTCCACAATGGTTGTAACATTTTATAGTCCTAGCAGCTGTGTATGGGAGTTGCAATCTCTCCACACCCTCACCAGTATTTTTTGTTTTCTGTCTTGTTGAACTTTGCTATTATTGCTGGGATGAGATGATAACTTCTCATTTTGACCTGCATCTTTGTAATCGTCAGCGATTGTGAGCATTTCTCTGTGTGTTTATTGGTTGCCTGAATATCTTCTTTGGTGAAG
>NW_006921741.1:624256-628083 GCF_000298275.1 Orycteropus afer afer
GCTATGAGTCGGGGCCAACTCGACGGCAAACAACAACAACAACATGCTATATATTAGGACCCCTAAATTTGTCCCTATTTTATCTTTGATGGGCTCTACAGTTTTGGGTTTTACATTTAGGTCTTTGATCCATCTTGAGTTCATGTTTATGTATGGTGTGAGGTAGGGATCTTATTTCATTTTTCTGCAAATGGATATTCAGTTTTGCCGGCACCATTTGTTAAAGAGACAGTCTCTTCCCCATTTAACAGGTTTCAGCCTTTTGAAAAAGATCAGCTGTCCATAGGTGGGTGGATTTGTTTCTGAATTCTCAATTCTATTCCACTAGTCTATGTATCTATCATTGTACCAATACCAAGCTGTTTTGACAACTGTGGCTGTACAACAGATTTTGAGATCAGGGAGTGTGAGATCTCTTACTTTGTTGTTCTTCTTCAATAGTTTGCTTATCCAAGCTCTGCTTCTTTTCCACATACAATTAGCGATTGGCTTGTCTATGTCCATAAAGAATGTTGAGGAGCTCTGGTGGCATAGTGCCTAAGGCATTTGACTGTTAATCCAAGCTGACGGTTCAAACTCACCAGCCACTCCTCAGAAGGAAGACTGGGCAATCTACTTCCATAGAGATACCATCACAGAAACCCAAGGAGGGATCACTATAAGTCAGATCAACTTAATGGCAGTAAGTTTGGTTTTTTTGGTTAAAGAATGTTTATGGAAGTTGGATCAGGAGTCCATTGAATCTATAGATTTTGAGGGGTAGTACTGACATTTTCACAATATTCAGTCTTTTTATCCATGAATATGGCATATCTTTCCATTTAAGTAGGTCTCTTATAGTTTCTTATAGTGTTTTGTAGTTTTCTTTGTATAGGTCTTTTGTGTCCCTGGTAAGATTTATTCCTAAGTATCTTATCTTTTTGTAGCTATTGTAAATGGTATTGTTTTCCTTATTTCCTTTTCAGAGATCTCTTTATTGATGTAGAGGAATCCAACTGATTCTTATATGTTGATCTTGTATCCTGCCACTTTGCTGAACCTTTCAATTAGTTTCAGAAGTTTTTTTTTTGTTGAGTCTCTTGGTTTTTCTATGTATAGGATCATGTCATCAGGAAATGCAGATAGTTTTACTACTTCTTTACCAGTCTGGATGCCTTTTCTTTCCCTTTCGTGCCTTATTGCCCTGGCTAGGACTTCCAATACAATGTTGAACAGAAGTGCTGACAGAGAATATCCTCGTCTGATTCCCAGTAGCAAGGGCAATTCTTTGAGTCTCTCTCCACTGAGAATTTTGTTGACTGCTGGTTTTGCATAAATGTCCTTTATTATGTTGAAATATTTCCCTTCTTTTTCTATTTTGCTGAGATTTTTTTGTCAGAAATGGATATTGGGTTTATTGCATTGATTAATATGATCATGTGGTTCTTTTCCTTGCTTTTATTTATATGATGGATTATGTTGATTGTTTTTTCTAATGTTGAACTCTCCTTGTATACCTGGTATGAAAACTACTTGGTCATGGTGTATTACATTTTTGATATGGTGTTGTATTCTATTGGCTAGGATTTTGTTGAAGATTTTTGCATCTATATAGATGAAGAAAATTGGTTTATAGTTTTCCTATTTAGTGGTGTCTTTGCCTGGTTTTGGTATCAAGGTTATGTTTGTTTCATAGAATGAATTTGAGAGTATGCCACTCTTTTCCATGTTCTAGAATATTTTGAGTAGCATAGGTGTCAGCTCTTCCTTGAATGTTTGACAGAATTCTCCAGTGAAGCCATCTGGGCCAGGACTTTTTTGTGTGGGGAATTTTTTAACAACCTGCTCAATTTCTTCTTTTGTTATGGATTTATTCAAATTTTTCACTTCAGTCTGTGTTAGCTTAGGTAGGTTTTGGTTTTCCAGAAATTTGTCCATTTCTATAGGATTTTGAATTTATTGGTATAACATTCTTCATAACATTTTGCTATAATCTTTTTTTATTTTGGTTGTCCCTATTATGAGTTGGGGCCGACTCGACTGCAAACAACAACAACAACAACTGTGATGTTGCCCATCTTGTTTATTATTCACATTATTTGTATCTTCTCTTTCTTTTCATTAATGAAATTTGCCAGTGGTTTGTTGATTTTGTTAATCTTTTCAAAGAACTAGCTTTTAGTCTTATTGATTTTTTCTATTGTTTTTCTGCTTTCTGCCTCATTTATTTCTACTCTGATCTTTATTATTTCTCTTCTTCTGGAGACTGTAGGATTCATTTGTTGCTGTTTTCTAATTGTTGGAGGTATTGGGCGAAGGTGTTCATTTTGGTTCTTTCTTCTTTTTTGATGTGTGCCTTTATTGCTAAAAATTAACCTCCAAGTATGGCTTTTGCTGTGTCCCAAACATTTTGATACGTTGCATTTTCATCCTTGTTTGTTTCTAATAATTTTTTTATTTCATATTTTATTTCTTTTGTTACCCAGCTGTTCTTGAACAGTGTGTTAGTCAGTTTCTATGCATTTGATTTTTTCCCCCAGTGTTCCTACTGTTGATTTCCAATTTTATAGCGTTGTAATACAAGAAGATGCTCTTTCAATATTTTTAAATTTACTGTGGCTAATTGAATGGTCTGTTCTGGAAAATGACCTATGTGCACTGGAAAAGAATGTGTATTGTGTTTTTGTTGGGTGCGGTGTTCTGTGTATATCTATGAATGTCAAGTTGGTTGATAGGGTTGTTGAGATCTTCTATCTCAAAGATCGTCTATCTTTGTTGAGTTTTTTCTGATTGTCTTGTCCTTCATCAAAAGTGGTGTGTTAAAATCTCCTACTACTGTTGTATTATTGTCTATTTCTCCTTTCAGTTCAGTTAATATTTGTTTAATATATTTTGGGGCTCTTTTACTGGGTGCATAGATATTAATATGGTTATGTACTCTTAGTCAATTGACCCCTTTTATCATCATATAATGCCCTTCCTTGTCCCTTACACTGGTTGTCACCTTCAGAAATTAATATTGCCCTTCTTATCTTTTCTGGTTGTCATTAGCTTGATATATTTTTTTTTCCATCCCTTGGTTTTTAATTTATTTTTATCTTTGTGTATAAGGAGGAGCTCTGGTAGTGTAGTGCCTAAGGCACTTGACTGCTAACCAGAAGTCTGGCAATTCAAACCCACCAGCCATTCCTCAGAAAGAAGATTGGGCAATCTACTTCCTTAGCATACCGCCTTGGAAACTCAAGGGGTGGGTCACTATGAGTCAGATCCAACACAAAAGAAGTAAAGGTTTTATTTTTTTTCAGTTGTGTATAAGGTGATTCTCTTCTAGGCCGAGTATCCATGGGTCTTGTTTCTTATCCAACCTGTCACTCTCTCTTGACAGGTACATTTAATCCACTTATATTCTATGTAATTCATGATCAGTATGAATTTACTGCTGTCATTCTTTTGTGTTCCCTGCACTGGTGTTGATGGTTTCTTTGTTCTGAATATTTTTCTGTGCTGAGTTCATTTTTTTTATGGAATTTTCTTTCCCTTTTCTTCATTATTGCTGCTTTTAAGTCCTTGTGAATTTCTTTTTTTCTTATTTTGATTATAAGCCTTCTTAACTTTCTTTGTGGTTACACTGCAGTAAACTCTTATTTCCCTCAGTTTTGGAACAGTATCCTATATTGACATCATCATGATTTCCTCTACATTTGGAAGTTTTGTAAATACACCTTTTATTCCCTCTATTTGCTTTATAATTTGTGTCATTTACAGATTGACTCCTCAGTTTCTCTATTTTCTGTTTTGTAAGCTTATTTTAGTTTTAAGAATTCTTTTCCTGGGTTGTTTTCCAGGTA
>NW_006921741.1:631559-643084 GCF_000298275.1 Orycteropus afer afer
GAGACCCGGTCCCTCTCGGGAGGGTAACAAGGGAAAGTGTTCAGTGCAGATCAGTGAGTAAGCACAAGCCCGCCCATGCTTACCTTGCTCCCGGAGACCCAATCCCTCTCGGGAGGGTAATAAGGGAAAGCGTAATTATGTGTAAGATTATGTGTCTTAATCTTAAATTATTGTCTTCCATTGTTGGTTTTCTGTTGGAAGGACTCCCTTTAGCATTTTTTGTAGGATTGGTCTGATTTCTACAAAGTCCCTTAATTTCTGTTTGTCTAGGAATGTCCTAATTTCATTATCATATTGGAGGGACAGGTTTTTTGGGGGCCATATCACTCTTGGTTGGTAATTCTTTACCTTCAAGGTTTTGTATATGCCATCCTATTTATTTCATGTCTGCATGGTTTCTGTTGAGAAATCAGAGATTACTCTAATTGGTTGCCCTTCGTAGGTAACATTTCTTTCTTCCCAAGCTGCTCTCAAGATCCTTTCTTTGTCTTTGTTTTGGAAAGTTTGATTATGACATGTCTTAGTGATTTTCTCTTGGGGTCTATCCTGTATAGTGTTTGCTGACCTTCTTGGATGGATGTATTTTTCACTTTCATGACATTGGGGATGTTTTCTGCTAGCAAGTCTTTGACAATTTTCTCTGTGGCTTGTTTTGTTTTTGCCTCCTCTTGTTCTGGAATTCCAATCAGACTTACGTTATTTCTTTTTATGTCATCCCATATAACTCTTAGGTTTTCTTCATTCTCTTTTGTGATTTTTCCTCATACAAGCTGATACTAAGGAATTTGTCTTCTAGCTAGGAAATACATTCTTCAGCTGGTTCAAGTCTACTCTTTTGTCCTTCCAATGTGTTATCTATCTCCATAATTTTAGTGTTCATCTTCTTTGTTTGAACTGAAGGTACCTGTTGTCTCTGAGACATTTTGAAGCTGTTGTCTTTATTTGTAGATTATGTGTTTTTTTGTTTTACTTTGCTTTGATATATTTGGATATGTGGGGCAGGTGTGCTTCTTTGGTTGTTAGCCTGGCAGCACTGGGGCACTCCCAAGCTTTGTCTGTGTTAGTGAAATAACTGGTGGGTATATGAGTGTGGGTGCCATGAAGAGGAGCTGCACTTGGGATGAGCAGGTGTTGTCTGTTGTCTGTCATTGATCCAGTGATGCAAGAGCTGGTGGTGCTTCTCATACATTGGGTGAGGTGGTCAGTGCAATAGATATGTCTGACTAATGGAGAACTGATATCCTTCTCCCTGTATTCCTCTTCATCTGTCTACACTGTGTCTTTATTATCATGTGGATTCCACAAAGCTTTTGTTTGTTTGTTTTTCTTTCCTTGTCCATGTCTAAGCCTCTGTGATCAAAATGGCCACACTTCAGCTGCTTCTGGCCTCTTCTCTCTGCCTAGTCACCAATCTCACTGTCTCCCTTTCTTATTAGCATTCAAACTAATTTTTTGTCTTCTCATTTGATGTTCATAATCTCAGGATGATTGGTTGTATTTGTTTCATTTGTTTTTTCTGAGTCTATATTGTAGAGGGATTTGGTGGAGTGTGTTTGCAGGTTGTGTTCTTGTCTCTACTCTTAGTATGGGCTTGTTTTTAAGCATCTGAATGGTTCCAGGAGCATTTTAAATGAATCCAGTTTGGCAGAGGATACTTTCTCAGGCTTAACACATATTAGAAAACAAGTAAGTCTTGGCTAGTTGTTGATCAGTTTACAAGATAAAAAGTATGTATAGAGAATTGAGGATTTTAGAAACAAATGCTGCTCTCACCTGTACTAGCTACTATTGTTAAAGAACAATAACTGTGTGCAAAATACCTTAAATGCACTGCTGCCTTTAACATTCTCTACAACGGCAGGAGGTAGATGTTACTATTCATTCCCATTTTACAGATGACATACTAATGTTCAAAGAAATGAAATAACGTGCCCAAAGTTATAAAAAAGTGGCAAAACTAAGATTTTACACTTGTCAGTTGGCTCCCAAACCCATAATCTAAATACTCATGCTACTTTCCCACTGAGCTTTGCCCCACAGTTAGTGGGACACACTGAATTTTCATATGCATGATGTCGTTTGACTCTATCAAAGTTCTTATGAGATTGCAAAATAAAGAAAGTGCAACTCAGAACTTCAGTTGATTTTACAAGGTCACAAAACCAGTAAACAGCATCCCAAGAACCCAAACCCCTGTCAAATACACTGTGCTTTCCTATATTGGAGTAACCACCATCTGGCCAGAGTGTAGAAATAATGAGAAAACTGTCTTCTATAACCTAGTCTTATAATTTTACATAAAACTTGCCCCTGGTGGTGTAGTTATAGAAGCTAGACTTAATTTAAAACAAATTATAACATATTATATATAAATTGCTTCCCAGCTTTCTCCTAGTATTAGGAGCAACTGACTAATATATGTAAAACTATGCATTTACTAAAGAGCACATCTGAGATTGAAGGAATCTTCTCATAGCTCAAGAAGCTGTAATATTTTTTTCCTGAAGCTATAACATTTGAAAGTGGGTTTTTGTTATTCACAAGATGGGGTTTTCTTAAAAACTACAGAGATTTGGATGAAAATGTAAACATGTGTTAAATGCAGTTTAGTGAGCCTTGTTATATTAAGCTAATTTTAAAATCTAATATTCAAAGACAGCATCTATTCCATTTGTCTGAAAAGTTTATCAGGCATTTATTGAGCTATTGCTATAAGTCACATACTGTCCTATCCAGTGGGATACAGAACCAATAAGTCATGAATACCTCTCCAAGAGTTTCTGGTCCAATAGAAAAGATTGACCTATAAACAAATGAGTATAATAAATCATGAGTTTCATTTGCCTCCATTGTCATGCTAGAAGGAGTGGAACAGTCAGTTTTATGCAGAGATATAAATTTCCTTCAGAAAATAAGTGATATTTAAATTGAATATTGGAAACCAAAAAACAAACCAAACCCACTGCCATCGAGTTGATCCTGACTCATAGCAACCCCCATTGGGTTTCTGAGTTGGTAAATCTTTATGGAAGCAGATTGCCCCATCTTCCTTCTACAGAGTGGCTGGTGGGTTTGAACCACCAACCTTCTGGTTAGCAGCCAAATGCCTTAGGCACTATGCCATCAGAGCTCCTTTGAATAATGGAAAGGTTATAGATATTACCAATTGGACAAGTGCTTGCAGGTGTCCATGAATGGGTCAAAAGGCCCATTATAGCTTCTTTTATCCTGGGAATTTCAAGTAGTGCAGTGGAAGTAGAGTTTCATGGAGAAAAGGAATTAGGTATAATAAGACTTAGGGGAAGTCATATCAGTAGCCAGAACTATGGTAGTATTAGCAAAGATGGAAAAGTGAGGATATGCCTGTGAGATATCAAGATAGTAGGGCTTGGGGCCAGGCTACATGTGAAAGGTGCAAGAAGTTTTCTTATTCAGTGGTTTGAGGATCACAATAAGTGAGACAGAGAATACAGGAGGAACATAAAGGACATCAAGTGCTCTCTGATGATGGATTTGAGAGTCTGTGTGACACCCAAATGGAGGAGGAAAGTAAAGAGGCAGCAAAAAAACAAACAAACAAACAAAAAATCAGCTAGGATCTCTGAAGAAAGATCCAGCCTGGAGATGCAGAGTAAAAACCCATCATATTTGGGTGGTTGATAAAACCACATGAATGGATGACATTATTCCAAGAATGTATATACAGGGCTGAGGACTGAGTATTAAGTTCCAATATTTAAGATGTGGCATCAGGATCAGAAAGGAAAAGAGCCCCAGGAGGAGGATGAAGAAGGAAGGTCATGTAGCTAAAAGGAAACCAAGAGAGAATGATGTCTTAAAAGCCAAGGGAAGAAAATGTTTCAAAAATAGGAAGGGTGTAATCAATGTCTTCAAATGCCATAGAGAGTTTAAGGAATACAAGAACTTGAAAGAGGAAGAAAGACTTCCACAGAAGAAAATTAAAAATATCATTTAATAGACAGGTTCTATTTAATAGAACCTGCACTAAAACAAGAATGAGGAATGGTAAGAATGGGAGGACAGGAAGAGTAATGAGGAACTAATGACATATCTGAAATACTTATTAGATATGAGAGTTATGAAAAGAGTCAAGAATGAACTCACTAAAGTTTCTAGCTTCAGTGACACAACTCACCAAAATAAACACAGAAGGAGCAGGTTTGGTGACAAAGAACATAAGGTATATTTTAAGCACTTGAGGTACATAAAAGGTAGTTTCTACAGAAATGTAAAAGAAGCAAAGGTATTAGTCATGTTGAAAACAGATAGTAAATAGCTGGGGAGATGTACCAATGGTCTAAGGTGAATAAAGAAAGAAATGAAGTCACGAAGGAGAAAAATAGTGGACAAAATGAGAAATAAATAAATAAATAAATAAAAACTACACACCTCAAAGAAGGAATGAGGAGCTAGAGGGATAGGTTATGGTTATTAGTTTAACATCTCAAAGACTGAAGCAGTTACTGTGATGAGTACTATATCACATTGTGAGATGTTGCTGTTGTTGTTGTGTGCCATCAAGTCAGACTCAACTAATTGTGACCCCTCCTTGGGTTTCGGAGGTGGTGTCACTATGGAAGTAGATTGTCCAACCTTCCTTCTGAGGAGTGCCTGGTGGGTTTGAACCACCAGCCTTCTGGTTTGCAATCAAGTGCCTTAGGCACTATGCTACCAGATAGGTGGGGTGAAGCTTCATATTAGAAAGTTCATCTGTCTTTTAATCAGTCTGAATCAATCCTTTTGTCTCTATATATTAAATTCTGAACCTTTAGTTCTCACTAGCTGAAAACTGTATCATTCATTCCCAAAATTAGCATATAAATGCAGCATATATAACATAGCCCATACATATATTTAAGTGTATGTGCATATCATGGTAGGAAATTAATTTTCCCTCTATTACTTTAAATTCATTTTGTTGCTTGTTTTCAAATTGCTTTGTTCATTGGATTTTTAAACCAATTTACTGATGTGTCACCATCATTCCAGAAAATAAAAGGTTTAAGGAAAACTATCTTTAAATTGAGAAAAAAAAAACTTGCATCAAAAGAATTATTTTGTGGACATTCAAAGAGATCATATAATTGCCTAATTAAATGTCTACCACAAGGCTAGAACTCCATGTTATTAGGAAAATAACTCTTTTCTTTTGCATGGCAGCAGCACAGTATAGCAGAAAGAGCCTGAGTTTTGATCTCTGAAAATGTGTGTTAAAAATCATGGCTTTATCCTTTATCAAACGTATGATTTTGGTCAATTTACTCAACTTTTCTAAACTTTAATCCTTAATCCATATTATGGAGATAATAAAACTGACTTTATAGGCTCATTTTAAAAATAAAATGAGGCAAAATCTGGAAAGAGTGTAGTACAGTGCATAACACATTATAGTTGTTCAATAAAGTTTTTAAGTTTTTTATAAGACTACATAGTCTTTATATCTTTATATTTTTTCAAACATTCTGACGATTATTATTTTCCTTTGAATCCTCCTACTTTTACTCCTTACATTAATATAATTATATATTAACCTTACATTAATATAATAATTTTCACTCCCACAAAATGCTTTAAAAAATGCCATCTTACAATAATCATAGAATATCCCTTCAGTATAAGGTAAGATATGCATTATCATCTAGAGATAGATGAGTAACTGAGGAAAAGATATTAGTTCATCAAAGTCACATAGCCAGTATGTGGCAGAGCTAGGACTTGAACCTGGTCTTTCCAACAACAAAGCCCATGTTCTTTTTCACACAAAGATAATGCAGAGTTCAAATTAAAATTATATGCCCTAATTCTAATTTCACATATTGTTCTATTAGATCATAGCTACCACTCCTCTAGGTTAAGAGTATTTACAGGGTGCTAACTTTCCCTAAGAGGCACCACTAAAATCAACAATCAATTTAATGCATTTCTTTAATACAGTCGTAAAGTCAAAGAATGTTAAAAATGGAAGGGCCCGTAAAAAGTATCTAGTTCAATCTCAGGGCAAGAAATCAAGACTGAAAAATGTTTTAAGAGACTTGTGCAATATTATATTCTCATTAGTGGCTAGCCAAAGCCAACCATGAATCTCTGACTTCTGGTCCTATGTCCCTTTCAACCATTCAACACTAATCTGCTAGACAAGGGAACCAAAAATGACACTAAATTTCTTTTGTTAGTTTATCAAAATATTTTTTTCCACAGGATTCCTAAGATAATTTTGACATCTGTTAACTTAAAATCAGATTATTAATATCGAAATTTAAAAATTCATTTTAAATTTATCTTGCATTCCCTTTTAGGATTATCCAGTATGTAAAGAATGAGTATTCAATGTATCACTCTCATCCTAAAAATGCAGATTAAAATAAAGCCCTATTTTAATTAGAAAGAGAGCAATTTCCTGTCACTTCTAAGATTTAAAATTATTTGCTTGAAGCAAATTTCACTTTAGAGTAAAATCTGGAGCACTTTGCCTTGATTTCAAAAGTAATTCCCAATTATTCTGCCATCACAAATGCATTAACTAGATATATTTGACTATACCATGATAGAGAATTGCAACTAGAACTATTAGTACATCAGGATCTGTTACAACATTCCTAGCTTAACAGTTATTTTCCTGCCTTTCACCTTCTTACCAAAGAAAGAGGATTAACCTGGGGATAAAAACTCATTATCTTTTACTCTCATCTTTGAAACACTAAAACTAAAAAACGAAACTCACTGCCATGGAGTTGATTTCAACTCATAGCAACCCCTCCTTGAGTTTCCAAAGCAGTATCTCTACAGAAGTATATTGCCCAGTCTTCCTTCTGAAGAGTGGCTGGTGAGTTTAAACCACCAACCTTCTGTTAGCAGTCAAATGCCTTAGGCACTACGTCACCAGAGCTCCTTTGAAACACTAGTTCTTAGAATTGTCCTTTCTCCTAAGAGTTATTTTCTTTATAGAAATCTTCTGGGACATGGCATGTATCATTTTCTCTTCCTTTTGGCAATTTCAACTTGTCACAGGGCTGTCCATGCTTCATCCTTCAAAGCTGAGCCTCAGCACGGGGACAAGACCCACTCAGATGCCCTGGGCCTTTGCGGTGTCGGGCAGTGTAGAGGGAAAGTGCTAAAAGGTGGTGCCAAGCTTTTCCTCCAAAGTGGACGGTACTCCCCAGTACCACCCCCGACCTCCCATCTCCCATGATGTGTTCCACATGCCAAAGGTTATGTCATCTGTCTACACCCAGAGCTGCAAGCAGGGAAACCCTGCATGCACTGGGAATTTCCTATGATGTCCGTGTTGGCCTGTGGCAGGTGAGACTGTCCTGGGACACACGCTCTAAGTGGTGCTGGGGACGACTGGGGTGTGTGCTGGCAGAGCACACAGGGGAAGAATGAAGAGTGGCAGGTGAGAGGTGTGCGGAACCTGGACGGAAGTCCACTCAGAGAGCCTCCTCGAGGAAGATGGGCAGCCCTCCCTAGTGCAGTTGGCTCCTGCTTGAACAATTTCTCTTAGAAAGATCAGCACGAGGCTGGTCCCCATGAGGCGGAGGTTAAAGATGTCCCAAATGTCCAAACTACCATGCCACTCCATCATTTCAGACATTAACTCCTACTCCTCCTCCCAGTAATTTCCCCAGTCTTAGGGTTCTGTATTTCACTGTAACGCCTCACAGAACTCACAGACACCCAAGGGTTCGTCTCATGTAGTAGTGGTGGAGGCTGGCAGGCTGGCGAGTCCCGGGTCCGTCAGTAGCTCTGGAGGATCCTCCCAACTCTCGGGGTTTGATGAACCTCGATCAGCAGATCAGATGATAGCTGCTGTCCCAAATCCAGGGGTGAGATGAGGATGATCCAAGACACAAAGCCGGAGCAAGAGGAGAGCGAATCTTCCCAGGAGATTCTTAGGTATACCCTCAAGGAAGCTAAGGATGGTGATTTGAATTATACCCTCCAGCAAGGCAGGACTCAAGATACATTCCACCTCTGTTGCCCCAACAGAATTAACCTAAATCCCATCACAGAGTCGATTGCCAGTCATTACAGGGAATGACTACTACCAGCTGCCCAGCCAAGTTGATAGATACCTGACCTTAACTACCACACCACCCCAAATAGTCATGAATAATGGGATTTACAAAACATCACAGAATGGAGGACAATGGCTAGAAGGGCCACATCAAGCAATTCACTGCAGCTCCACAGCCACGTGACCAAGGTCTGTCCTAGCCTGGGAAATGGCTCTGGACAAGTCTTAATTTCTATATTTTTAGACTATAGACAATAAAACCTAACTTACAGAGAAGTTTCAATGATTAAAAAATAAAAGAATTATAAATAACTAAATACACCTATACTTTACTTATTGACTATCTCATTATCTGACACTTTGCATTTATGACAATAGTAAAAAATCTACTATCCAACTATTTTACACATTAATGACATATGTCTAGCAGTAACAAACTGCTGTGTGAGGCAATGTGTGAGGCAAGAATAATGCTGGCTGTGATGGTTAAAGTTATGTGTCAACTTGGCTGGGCCAAGATTGTTAGTGATTTGGCTGCTATGTAATGATGTAGTTACCCTCCTTTTTAAATCTGATCTACTCATCTTCCATTTTTACTTAACACCAATTTTTGCATAATTACCTGGACTTTGGAACTTAACTGTGTCAATAAGTGAGGAGTGGATATACAATGCACATAGCACACACTCAAGAAATGTTGAACTGAAATAATAGTAAATAAAAAACTATACGCCTATGAAGACAGTCACTAAATTAAAACACTGGAATCAGACTATTCTAGCCATTTTTATTGCCTTTTCCAAAGTCTGAAGGAAATTAATTGAAGGAAGTGAAAATGGGTTATTTTGTCCCTATTCTTTATTCATTAATTCAATAATGATTTAAATAAGAGTCTACCATAAGCCAGGCACTTTGCATGGAACAGAAGATACAGCAATGAATAAGAAAATCATTGTCCTCAGGAAGCATATAAATGCATAAGAAGAAAAAATTAAGAAATAGAAAATGGTTACTGAGTGTATCTAGTTTGGTTTCCACCAAAAGGAGATGCTGAGATAAGGTTTTGGGTAATTTATTTGGTATTCATGAAGCAAGACAAGAGAGTGGAAAAGTGAGACAAAGAGGGATGAAAAGTTAATGTAGAGTTCCTTGATGCATGGGTTATCACTGTGGGTGACTGGTGAGCAATCCCATTATAGATCCTTGGAGAGACTATGTAGCACATACTTTGGAATTGTTTCAAATGGTGAGAATGCTGGGATTGTATCCACTAAATCCTGTCTCTAATCAGTTGAGAGTTGTTCCTTGGTGTATTAATGATTTGGCATTTCCAGATAATATTATGCACAGTCCAAGTAAACTCCTGTGACTCAAAAAAGCCTTCCCACTGAGAGATACAGATTTTAAGGTAACAAGCTGTCTGCATGTATAAGAAAATGTCCACCAAAACTTCAGAAGACTTCCAGAGTGGGTTAAGAAGATATGCATAGGACCCATCAGTGTCTTCTATAGAAAGGTTGTCATTTTGGAAAATATGGTCAACAGAGTCCTTTTGGAGCAATGGAAATGCTAAAAGAGTGAATAAGAACAGAAATGAACTATGCAAAGATCTACATAGAGAGCATTCTAAGGAAATGGAGGATCAAATTAAAAGTCCTTGAGGCAAAAACAGGTGTGACATGTTCAAGGAATAGCAAAAGGCCTGGGAGGTTGGAGTAAAATGAGCAAGGAGTAAGATGTCAAGGTCAGAGATGACCTGGCAAAGGTCAGATCATGCATGGACTTGATTTGTAAGCCATGATAAGGGTTTTGCATTTTATTCTAGATGAAATGTAAACCCAGTGGAGAGGTTTTGAGCAGAAGAGTGACATAACTCATATTTTAAATGAATTATTTTTATTGTGTTTGGAAAACAGACTATAGGGAAGGAAGAGTATGCAAGGGAGATCAGTTAGGATATTCCAGAAGGAAGAGTCAGTAGCAGTGGAAATGGTAAGAAAGGAATAGTTTATATTTGAGATATAGTTTAGAAAATACAGCTAACAGATTTTTCTAATGAAAAAAAGAAGTCAAGGTTGAGAGAAAAAGAGAAGAGTCAAGAATGACTCCTGAAATCAGTCAGAAATTTCTTAAAAAAAAAAAAAAAAAAATCCATGAAATTAAAAGTCAAACAAAAAATTGTTTTGTCTTTGAGAAACTGTAGAAGTAATTCTTATTTTTGATGGAAGTTTTTAACTTCCCATAAACAGTTGGATAAACAAATGGGAAGCAGGGAAGAAATTTTAAAAATGGCAGATTCACATCACAGTATGGTAGTCATCTCCCCAGATCAATGGCAAAGGAGAGAAAAATTCCCTTATGCTTAATGTGTGGGAACCTGGAGGTTAACTGAAGAAAGCATCTATAGCTAGTGAGAACTAAGGGGACAGAGGAAGTAGTATCCCCTGGAGAAGAGGAATATGTTATTACTGGCATTGATTAGTGTGGTAGTTCGGTTTGTGTGTCAACTTGGCTGGGCCTGGTTGAGTGGCTGAGCAGCTGGATGTATTATTCCCCATGATGACACTGGTAATCGACTCCATGGTGGAATCTACTGTGAGCAGCTGAGTAACTGCCTTTGGGTATGTGGTCTGCTTCCTGTTTATAAGGAGAAGCCTTGGGAATGGTTTCTAGCTCATGGCATTCTTGGACCCTGCATGTAGCCATGTTATTGTTCAGCAGCCTGCCATGCTCTGCTGACCTTGGGACTTACAGTGGACTTAGATTAATGGCCTGCCATGTGGCTTGGTAACATCAGGACTGTGCCCCTTTCACTTATCAACCTTGGGTTTATCAGCCTCAGCAGCCAGCAGCTGTCTGAGTGAAGAAATGCCTCTAGCTCCAGTGGGCTGGAAGCAGGAGGCAGAGCTGGACCCCAAGATTGAGGGGTTTTCATCCAGCCCCTAAAGCCTGGCAATTTGAACTCAGACTTAAAGCCTCCAAACTGTAAGAGAATAAACTCCTATTTGTTCAAGCATCCCATTTGTGGTATATTCTTGTCAGAGTGGCACTAGGTAGCCAGAACAATTAGCGTATTTGGTTCCTGGTGAAATAATAAGAAGCAGACAACTTTTAGTTAGCTTTATTATTGTTTGTACACTCTTACAGACAATGCATACTTTTATTGCCTGCATAAGAGATGGACCATTCCCATCAATTCTCCTTGGTAGCCTCTTCTGGGACTCAGAAAATGGAATGACTGTAGAGAGATGATGATAACAAAAGTAAAGAAAAACATTGCTGCCAAGGCTAGTCCAACTCATAAGGATCCTATCAGACAGAGTAGAACTGCCCTGTAGGGTTTTGAAGGCTGTAATCATTATGGAGTAGACTGCCACATCTTTCTTCCACAGAGCAGCTTGTGGGTTCAAACCACCAACTTTTTGGTTAGCAGCCAAGCACTTATTCACTGCACTACCAGCACGCCTGAAGATAACAATAGCTAATCTTT
>NW_006921741.1:646270-653527 GCF_000298275.1 Orycteropus afer afer
ACCACTCGGGAAACTTCAAGCTGTCTATGCTGTCAGGATCGCTCACGACCGCTGCCAGACTGCAGCTTCGTCTGTCTCCTTTTTTGGTATTTTCACGCAAATTCTTCTGCTAGTTGGGGTTTAGTCCACTTCCATATCCTTCCCTTCAAGGCTCAGGGGTCCAGGATTATTTTCTGTGTCTATGTTAATTGGTTTCCCTTTTCTTTGTTGAAGAGGGTCTGGGCAGTCTCTCTGCCTAGTGCGCCATCTTAGGTCAAGAGAGTTTTAAGAAACTTGACCAAAGTTACACAGCTGCTAAATGGCAGAGCCAGGGATTCAAATTGGTCTAACTCCAACACCTAAGCTTTAATCATTCCTAATCTAATTTTGAATAATACATCATATTTTAACATTTAGATTGAAAGTACCTAATTTCAACTTTACACAAGTGAGCTCAATGGCAGAGCTATTTTAATGTTGCTGAGGCATGGATTTAGTCACATCTGCTGAGGGCCTGGTAGGTAGGAGAATGTTACATAATTAGTGAGTGAACCTTGTCTCATCCAGTGTCCCGATCTCAAAGAAAGTATGATGATCCTCACCCATTCAAATTAATGAGTAAGTTATGTGAAGCAACACCAATTTTATTTCTTTGTAGGAGGAAAAAAATGGACTCCCCAAGAGGACAACTGCAAATATTGTTGACAAAAATAAAATGGAACTGAAAATATCTAAGTATGTAGTGGCTGTTTACCAGAAAATGGAAATTTTGAATAAGTTAGAATTCAGTGCTGCATCTAGTACTCCCAAATTTAGGCCAAGGATAATTGCACCCAGTCCTTTGAAATTTAGAGACATAAAATAGCTTATCCAAGGCCAAAGAGATATTAAGAGACAGAGAGCTAATATTCAAAGCAGATCTATTTGTTTCCTATTCACCTACTACAATCCTGTATCTCAGTGGACGGATTTTGCATTGTTTGTAGCATCAGATAACTTGTTCCTAACAAATTTTATTTGGAGGTTCAACAATTCAACACCAACACATAGATCAGTATGGAGCTGTTCTAGATAAGTAGGGGTGTGGAAAGCCAAGCCTCACATGCTGGAATTTCCTTCTATCCTTCAAGCTGGTCTCTCATTAGCTCCACAGAGACTGCAAAGATTGCTTACTTAGTCTATCCTTGGCTCATCTCCACAGTGCATCAACCTCCCTCTCTTTGACCATCTCTAGTGATACAGTACTTGATTCTACATTTTAATGCTCTAGAAAATGAGGTGTTCGTATTTTTGAACCTATTTTTTGCTGCTCTAAATTCTCATATTGTCTCCAGTCATTTCATAAAAGAGAAGCAAGATCCTCAAATGGATGACCTAAGCAATTTGGGTCTTGTTCATTGCAACTCTATCCTAGCTTTCCTTATTAATATAGATGGAAAAACTGAGGCATGGAAAGCTTAGGTATTTTGCCAGGACACACACACAAAAAATGGTGATGATAGGAGTTCAGACTTACTCCAGGGTCCAGGCAAATAGACATTCTGCTGCATTTTCTCAGAAGAAACTGAAAGGAGTTAGCATATTGGCAGGCTTCCTTATGAAACTATAGAGAAGGCATTTTCACCTCCCCAGTCAGACACATGTATGCCATATTCCTTATAGTTTTCTCTCTTTTGGAGGAGTTGCTAATATAATTGATCAAGACCAGATAAAACCAACTCATCAAAGGTTAATAGAGCAGAAGCCACACACTTGGCTGTTTCCTATACCTCTGTGATTAAGAAACACAGAGTCCAGCCCCTAGAGGAGGGGGTTGGTTCTGGCTCTCTCTCTCTGACCTCCTCCATACTTTCAGTAGGGTAGGAATATTTGGCCAGGATCTGCACCATTCATGTGCCCAACTCATTCCCTTCTACACTGTGTCCTCCGTGCAGACAACCAGAGGGTGATGAGGGTTTCATCACCTACCTAACCTTTATCAGAGATTTGTATCATGGAATAAGGCATTTGTGCAACTATTGACAAAGTGGCACTTTACTTCCCAATCTGCTGCTGTCCCTCGTATGTATATACATCTCCCTCGGGAATCCCTCAGCAGAAGGAGCAATTGGCAGGGCAGGATTCATGGCATGATACCATCAAAACCCACCAAAAATTATAAAATCAAAGTCGCAGACTATTTTCCAAGTTACCCATAAATGTCATATATTAGTTAGTGACAATTCCTGCTTATAACACCAATGGAAACAATGATAATTACATGGTACGGCAACCATGTTATCACTCACCCACCTGGAATATAATACTTGTCATCACTGTGGTAACAAGAGGGATTAGGCTTCCTTCCGCTCCAATGTTCTCATGGTGATGTTTTCATCTTTTGGATAAAAAAAATCCCTGTCATTTTATTAATATAGCTAAGCACGTTTAAGCATTATGAAAGATAATGTCAGGCATTTTTATATCATCTTTTGATTTAAAAAAAGTTGGTGGTGTTTTTTCCCAGGGAAAATGTATGAAAATACAAAGGTGGGTCAGTCACACAGGGAGACCCTTTCTGTACAGTGGATAAACTTGCTACATGCTGGATTTCAATGTTTCAGTTCAAATTTAGTCTCTGCTACCTGCTTAGGTGTCAGATCTTGGATAGACAGCTAGTAGACTTTGTAATCTCACCCGTCAAGTCTCATTGGTTAACTATTCAACTGATATGATAAGAACCACCTTACAGAATTGCTTGAATATTAAATGAGATTATGTTTCACCCAGAGCCTGACACAGAGTAGCCTATATTGGCTTTGTTCTACATCATAGAGGAGACCCTCCTTTCCTACTTCTTCTCCTTGGTGTGTTTTTTCTTTAATTTATCCAAAACTGAAATAGCTAAGAGGATTACACTAAGAGTTGAGAAGAAAGGGGATTAGAAACCACTTTGCCTGCTTCTAGGAGAAACCTCAGACCTACCTCAGGTGAAACGGCAGAATTCCTCATGTCTCTGCTCTGCTCATTTCAGCTCACCAAGAAAATGTATTGGGATTTAGAATCAAACTCCAGCTAATGATCAAAAGCAGCACCACCAAGCATTCACTTGCTCGTCATCAAGAAGTTGGATCAGGGACAAACAGCATCTTGAAACTGCCAACTACCAACCTACATCCTTTCATTTAAACCATGTTATAAAACTGAAAGATGAATATTATTATCTTCCTTCCACAGGGATGAGGAATCTCAGATTCAAGTTATAAAGTATCAAAACTCACACCAACAGGAAGTTGAAATTCAAACTCAGGTCTCCTGTCTACAAGTGCAGAAGTCTGTCCATGACTCTGCAGCTTCTGTCCACTCATCTGCACAAGGCTACCATTAATGAGGCTGGCATACTGGCCAAGCCAATGGGATAGGTCATTTATAATAAAAACAATCCCACTATCTCCTGAAAGCCACTCTAATTCAGCATCTTTGTTTTCAATGACAACAAAAGAGAGAAGGAAAGAGATTACTTTTTTAAATTTTCCTTCACCCAAGTTAGTATGTGTCTACTAGCTCTGGTAGTGTAATGCCTAAGGCACTTAACTGCTAACCAGAAGGCTGGTGGTCCAAACCCACCAGACATTCCTCGGAAGGAAGGCTGGGTAATCTACTTCGGTAGTAATACCATCTCAAACACCCAAGGAGGGGTCGCTATAAGTCGGGTCCGGCTCAACGGCGCATAACAACAATCTTCCCTTTCCCACCCACTCCTGGTAACCATCAAAGAGTATTTCTTTTTTTATGAAACCCTTTTCTTGACTTTTTACAATAGTGGTCTCATACAATATTTGTCCTTTTGTGATTGACTGACTTCATTCAGCATAATAACCTCTAAGTTCCTCCATGTTATGAGATGTTTCACAGATTCATCATTTTTTTAATATTGTATAGTATTCCATCGTATGTTTGTGGATCTATTCCTCCAAAGTAGGTTTTAACACCTTTGAGCTAAAACATGAAAACAGCTTTTAGCTCAAATATTTACATCTATTGCACACTGGATTGTGACTCATAGTGACCCCTTCTTGGGTTTCCAAGGCCGTATCTCTACAGAAGTAGATTGCCTAGTCTTCCTTCCGAAGAGTGGCTGGTTAGCAGTCAAATGTCTTAGGCACTATGCCACCAGAGCTCCTTACTGGTTCTAGAAAGTCTAATTATGAGCCAAATCAGATTATCAGGGCTCAGTGACAGAAGAGTATGACTAGCTTCCTGTTCCCTTTTTTTAAGGTTTCATTTCCCCATTATCCAACCAGAGCCCATTTCTCTTTCTTCTTAGAGAGGAAGTGAATAATGAGCATTTCAACAAAGACCTTTTGTCTTTTGCTGTTTCTTTAGGCATTTTCTCCTGCTTTTATAGGTTATGTACCATTGGAATCAGTAGTCCCATGGGTCAAAGAAATATGGTCCAGAAGAGGCAAAGTTTCCTCAAAAGTGAACCTGATTTATCAGGATACCAGACATAAATACAACTATACAATTCTGCAAACATCCATAGGTACAGTCTGAATTGTTTTTAAAACTTATACCATTTTTATTTTAAACTTCTCTCTCCTTTAAGATCCAGCTCCTTCTTTATAAGGGCTTCACTGATCAACTGGTCAAAAGGATCATCCTCATTCTAGAATGGAGTCTTCATCATTATCAGTTTACCTGGACCCTGATCACCCATAGTTTGCCTGCACATAGTAGGTGCTCAATAAATATCTTTGAAAGAATAAATATAAGAACAAATATAGTAGGAAAAATCAGATTGGTGAGTATGTATCTAGTGAATTATTAGGTGTTAAAACTGGATAGCTAGAGTCTAAACTCTACCACTGTACTCAGTTCTTAAGATTTTGTAACTTTTCAAAGCATTTTCATTCACTCATTTGTCCAGCAAACATGAATTAAGTATGCAGCTTGTTAACAAGCCCTGGAGTAAGACCCAAGAACTCAAAGGAGCTGAGTTTATCACTTTGGTGTCCAGGAGTGGTAGTGGGAGGTGGGAGGCATGGATGGTAAAGTCAGACATAAATAAGCAGTCACAATAAAGTGACTAGAAATATGAGTAGGAGTTTAACAGGTAAGTAAGAGCCCTATAGAAAACTCTTTCAGTAATTCTGAAATATTAAGTAGGAAAAATGAGCTTGTACTAAATGAGACTTGCCAAAAAAGGGAGAGACTAAAATCATAAAGGTCTTATATAACATGCCAAACCCACTGCCATCAAGTTGGACCCAACTCATAGTGACCCCTCCTTGGGTCAGGTAGCTGTCTTCCAAATTTCTTGGCATAACCAAATGAGTGCCTTCAGTAGTGCATCCATTTGTTGAAACATCTCAATGGGTATTCCTTCAATTCCTGGAGCCTTGTTCTTCACCAATTCCTTTAGTGTAGCTTCAACTTCTTCCTTCAATACCATTGGTTCTTGAACATATGCCACCTCCTGAAATGGATGAAGATCGACCAGGTCTTTTTGGTACAGTGACACTGTGTATTTCTTCCATCTTCTTTTGATGCTTCCTGCATCATTAAATACTCTGCCCATAGAATCTTTCAGTATTGTAATGCAAGGCTTAATTTTTTTTTTCCCTCAGTTCTTTCAGCTTGAGAAAAGCTGAGCATGTTCTTCCCTTTTGGTTTTCTAACTCCAGTTCTTCGCACATTTCATCATAGTAATTGGCTTTGTCTGCTTGCGCTGCTCTTTGAAATCTTCTGTTCAGCTCTTTTATCTTGTCATTTATTCCATTTTCTTTAGCTACTCTCCATTCAAGGGCAATTTTCGGAGTCTCTTCTGACATTCTATTTTTTTTTTGTCCTTTCTCATCTTTTTAATGACCTCTAACTTTCTTCATAGATGATGTTCTTGATATCATCCCATAATTCTTCTGGTGTTTGGTCATTGGTGTTCAACGTGTCAAATCTATACTTTAGATGGTCTCTAAATTCAGGATGGATATATTCAAGATCATATTGTGGCTCTTGTGGACTTGTTTTACTTCTCTTCAACTTCAAGTTGAATTTCCTTATGAGCAGTTGATGGTCTGTTCCATAATCCACTCCTGGACTTGTTTTGGCTAAAGATATTGAGTTTTCCATCACCTCTTGCCAAGATGTAGTCAACCTGATTCCTGTGTATGCTACTGGTGATGTCCATGTGTATAGCCACCATTTGTGCTGTTGAAAAAGGTATTTGCAATGAATAAGTCATTGGTGTTGCAAAATTCTATCATGCGGTCTCCAGTATTATTTCTGTCACCAAGGCCAAATTTTCCAACTACTGGTAATTCTTCGTTTCAAAATTTTACATTTCAATTACGAGTGATAATTAACACATCTTGACTGCATGTTTGGTCAATTTCAGACTGCAGAAGTTGATAAAAGTCTTCAATTTCTTCATCTTTGGCTTTGGTGGTTGCTGCATAAATTTGAATATTTGTATTAACTGGTCTTCCTTGTAGGATATGGATATTATCCTATCACTGACAGCATTGTACTTCAGGACAGGTCTTGAAACATCCTTTGTGATGATGAATGCCATGCCATTCCTCTTCAAACTGTCATTCCTGGCATAGTAGATCATATGGTCATCTGATTCAAAATGACCAAAACTGGTCCATTTCAGCTCACTAATGCCTGTTGTTGTTGTTGTTATGTGCCATCGAGTCAAACCCGACTCATAGCGACCCCTCCTTGGGTTTCTGAGGCAGTATCACTACAGAAGTAGGATTGCCCAACCTTCCTTCCGAGGAGTGGCTGGGGGGTTTGAACCACCAGCCGTCTGATTAGCAGGCAAGTGTCTTAGCCACTATGCTACCAGAGCTCCTAGGATATCAATCTTTATGCATGTCATTTCATTTTTTATAACTTCCAATTTTGCCAGATTCATACTTCATACATTCTATGTTCTGATTATTAATAGACATTTGCAGCTGTTTCTCTTCGAATTGAGTCATGCCACGTCAGCAAAGGAAGTCCCAAAGGTTTACTTTATCTATATCATTAAGGTTGCTTCCACTCTGATGATGCAGCCCTTTCCCACTCATATTCTGAGTGTCTTCTGACCTAACCAGCTGGTCTTCCTGCACTGTATCAGACAATGTTTCAAGGTTATTCATAAAGGTGCCCAGTAATGTATCATACAGTGTCTCTCTGCTATTCATAACGTTTTCCCTGGCCAATTTTTTAAGAAGTGGATGGCCTCTTCCTTCTTCCTAGGTAAATAAATATGTTGTTGTTGTTGTTATGTGCCATCGAGTCGGACCC
>NW_006921741.1:653792-659368 GCF_000298275.1 Orycteropus afer afer
ACTTCCGTAGTGATACTGCCTCGGAAACCCAAGGAGGGGTCGCTATGAGTCGGGGCCGACTCGATGGCAAATAACAACAACAACAACAACATTTAATTTACAAAAAAGAAGGAAAAAAAAGTTCTAAATATTTCACAAAACAATCAAATCCACATTTCTTTAAGTCTGAATCTTTTTTGTAATTCATAACTCAGTCCAAATGTCATCTCCTCAATGACATCTAAAATGTCCCCTCCCCATACACAACTCAGTCTCTTGGAATTTGTCTTTTTCTTTACAGCACTCAGCAATATCTGAAATTATTGTGTTTACTCATTTATTTGTTTATTTCCTTCTCTCTTTACTAGAATGGTAACCACATCTGTCTTGTTACTATTCCCAGGACCTAGAAATTTCCTGGTAAATGAAAAGTACTAAATGAATATGTAATTATTTAATTAATACTTCTGAAACATCTTCCTTCTGCAGGGGTGCTTCAAATGAAGCAAACCCATGACCAAGCACATGGTCATTTCAATTTTTTTTTTTATTCTATTTGTAGGAATATTACTTTCACTGAATTATGCAAGCTGGCAATCAGACAGTAGCTACTTTTCCCATCTCTGTTGGGTTTTTCAATTGAAGAGAACCAGAGGTTTGGCCATTAGTTGAAATTATCAGGGCAGTGTATTTTCACAAGATATTTAGCAAGGTTCATTCATTCACTGAATCTAAGAGGGATGATTACCTACTATGTACTAGACTCTGGAGCATACATAGAACAAAGATGAGTAAATACCTACTAAGCAAGAACAAAATGTAACAAGTGCCCAGAAGATTCTAACATGAGAAAGGTCACACTCAACCATTGGGAAGAAGACTTTCAGGAGAAGGTAGATACAATTTAGGCATTTGAAAGCTAAGAAAGATTTCAGTTGGTACAGATTCAGTTGCATGTTCTTTCTTTAAATGAACATTCATGTCTATTGATTAGATCTTAGGAAGGAAAAAAAAAGATTTATTTTAAAAATTTATCCTTTATCAGCTTAAATTTGCTTTTGAGTCGAATCCAACTCACAGCAACCCTATAGGACAGAGTAGAACTGCCTCATAGGGTTCCCAAGGCTGTAAACTTTACAAAAGCAGACTGCATCTTTCTCTCACTAACGGTTTTGAACCACTGATTTTTTTGGTTAGAAGACAAGCCCTAAACCAATGTGTCACTAGGGCTCCTTAGATATGAGGAGAGAATAGGATTTTATATTTCTAGTAAGTTTCACGTGGTACTACTGGTCTGAGGACATTTTGAAAAGAGTGATTTAAGAAGACCTGAGTCAGGTCCAACTCAACCGCAAATAACAACAACAACAATGAAGTATGTCCACCACCTGTTTGTCAGTTTCCCATACTATGGTAGTTTCCCTGTAGCTGTGATGCTAGAAGTTAGGCCACCAGCATTTCAAATACCGGCAGGGTCACCCATGGTGGAGAGGTTTCAGTGGAGTTTCCAGACTAAGACAGATTAAGAAGAAGGACCTGCTGGTCTACCAGATTTGAAAAAATTAGCCAATTAAAATCTTATGAAAAGCAGTGGAGCCATGTCTTACAGCATGTGGGAAGATGAGTCCCTTCATTTGCTAGTAGAACATAACTCAAAATAGGAAGAAACAGTTGCAAACATTCATTAATAATCAGAATGTGGAATGTAAGAAATATGAAGCTAGGAAAATTGGAAGCTGTCAAAAATGAAATGGAATTCATAAAGATCACTATCCTAGGCATTGTTGTTGTTGTTGTTATGTGCCATTGAGTCGCACCCAACTCATAGAAGCCCTTCCTTGGGTTTCTGAGGCAGTATCACTATGCAGGTGGATTGCTCAACCTTCTTTCCAAGGAGTGGCTGGTGGATTTGAACTGCCAGCCTTCTGGTTAGCAGTCAAGTGCCTTAGGCACTATGCTACCAGAGCTCCTATGGCATTAGTGAGCTGAAATACACTGGTATTGAACATTTTGAAATGGGCAATCATACAGTCTACTATGCCAGCAGTGATGAAATGAAAAGGAATGATGTCATATTCGTCATCAAAATGAACATTTCAAGATATATCCTGAAGTACAATGTTGTCATATATAGGATAATATCTATATGACTACAAGGAAGACCAGTTAATATGACAATTATTCAAAGTTATGCACCACTCACTAAGACCAAAAAGCTCTTGTGGCAAAGTGCCTAAGGCATTTGACTGCAAACCAGGAGGTTGGTGGTTCAAACCCACCAGATGCTCTTCAGAAAGAAGATGGGGCAATTTACTTCTAAAGATTCACCACCTTGAAAAGCCAATGGCATTGCTATGATTCAGAATTGACTTGATAGCAGTGAGTTTGGAGGTTTTTGGCCAAAGATGAAAAAATTGAAGACTTTTACCAACTTCAGCAATCTGAAATTGATCAAATATGTAATCAAGATTCATTGGAAATTACCAGTGATTGGAATGTGAAAGTTGGAAACAAAGAAGAATCAGTTGTTGGGAGATATGGCCTTGGTGACAGAAAAGATGCCAGAGATTGAATGATAGAATTTTGCAAGGCCAACATCTTATTCATTGCAAATATCTTTTTCTTCAACAATATAAATGGCAACTACACACATGGATCTCACCAGACAGAATAAACAGAAATCAAATTAGCTACATCTGTGGAAGGAGACAATGGAGAAGCTCAATATCATCAGTCAGAACAAGGCCAGTGGAGAACATGGAACAGACCATCAATTAATTGGTCATATGCAAGTTCAAGTTGAAGCTAACTGAAATGGAAACAAGTCCACAAGAGCCAAAATATGACCTTGAGTATAATCCATCTGAATTTAGAGACCATCTCAAGAACAGATTTGATGCACAGAACACTTATGACCAACACCAGCTGTGTTATGGGATGACATCAAGGACATCACACATGAAGAATACACAAATCATCTCAAAACATGGATGAATTTAGAGGACATTATGCTGAGAGAAATAAGTCAGTCACAGAAGAACAAATATTGTATGAGGCCATTGTTATAAAAAGTCAAGGAAAGTTTATTCAGGAAAGAAAACTCACTTTGTTGGTTGGGGGATAGGAGGGAAGTGGAGGGAAAATCTCACACTATTGGCGGTCACATATTGATTTGGGTAAGGGGAGGAATGGTATGGAAAGAGTCTGGGACCAGCATGGTGACACTGGGGAAAGCAAAGACACTGAAATGTACACAAAAAATATAGACAACAGAGGCAAATACTATTACATATGCAACACTGCAGTATCGCTAGCACCAAATACCAGGCTACGGATTAATGCATAGACAGGTGAGAAGATCAGCTGGGGACAGGAGAACAGGAATACACTGCAGACTGAGGACAGATTTGGCTGAAGATAATCTTACATATGCATTGGTGCTACAAAATTAGCCACATACATTACAGATGCAACAGAAGACAAGGCTAGAGTAACTTCTCAGCGAAACCACATATCTTGTGAGAGAGAATCACCAGGCCTGGGGGCTCAGGGCCATAGTCTCAGGGGATAGCACGCTCAATTGGCATACATGGTTCATTAAAATTTTGTTCTACAACCTAATTTGGTGAGTAGCGTCTGGGGTCTTAAAAGCTTTCGAGCAGCCATCTAAAATGCATCTATTTGTCTCCTCTGGTCTGAAGCAAAGAAGAGTGAAGAAGATCAAAGTCATCTGGAAACAATTAGTCCAAAGATAAGATGGACCACGAGGACCTCAGCCTTCATGACCCAAGACCAGAAGAACTAGATGGTCCCTGGCTACTGATGCCAACCACTCAGAAAGGGATCACATCTGCAGATTCTGGATCAAGTGGGAGGAAAAATGTGGAACAAAACACAAAAATGACCAGAGTTGCTGGGTGGAGAGAGACTGGTAGAACCCCCAAGACTATGGTCCCGGGTTACCCTTAAGGCTTAGAAATGGACTCACTTATATGGATTGGCCCTCAGCCCAACAGTAGAAAGACCTACACACAGTACACCTACCCCAGGTTGATGCACCCACCTACTCTAGGGAGATGCACCCCTTGGGTCAATCAGCCATAGACACCAGAGAGGTAGCACTCACATACAGGGAAAGTTGGACAGACAGGAATGCATGGATGAGAAGGGCACAGGGGGAGAAGGGAGAAGAGCTTTTTATGGTTGGGGATGAAAACCAGGGCCCTGGAATCATATATGTATGAACTGTTCAATGAAAAGCAAATTTGCTATGTAAACTTGCACCCAAAGCACAATAAAATTTTTTTAAAAAGAAAGCAAACAGTTATTAAAAAGACAGGAAATAAAGGATTAAAATGGTTGTCAGAAGAGACTCTGCAACTTGCTCTTGAAAGTAGAGTAGCTAAAGCAAATGGAAAAAATGGAAATGGAATAATGATGAAGTAAAAGAGCTGAATGAAAGATTTCTGCTTGAGAAGATAAAGTATTATAATGAAATGTGCAAAGACCCAGAGTTAGAAAAGTAAATGGTCAGCATTTACTGATCACATGCTCAGCATTTCTCAAAGTGAAAACCTGAAGAAAAATTCAAACCTTGAGGTGCATTATTGAAAGACTCTATGGGCAAAACAATGAAGGATGCAAGAAGCATCAAAAGAAGATGGAAGGAATACACAGAATTTCTGTTCCAAAAAGAATTGGTTAACATTCAACTATTTCAGGAGGTAGCATATGATCAAGAACTATGGTACTGAAGGAAGAAGTCCAAGCTACATGGAAATATTGGCAAAAACAAAGCTCCAGGAATTGACAGAATACCCATTGAGGTGTTTCAACATACAGATGCACACTGGAAGTGCTCAGTCATCTAACCCAAGAAACTTGAAAGAGCCACTTGGACAACCGACTGGAAGAGATTGATATTTGTGCCCAATCCAAAGAAAGGTGATCCTACAGAATGCAGAATTTATTGAATAATATTATTAATATCACACACAAGTAAAATTTTGTTGAAGGTAATTAAAAAACATTTGCAATAGTACATCGACAGGGAACTGCCGGAAATTCAAGGTGGATTCAGAAGAGGAAATGGAACAAGGGATATCACTGCTGATGCCAGATGAATCTTGGCTAAAAGGGAGAATATTAGGAAGATGTTTACCTGTGCTTCATTGACCAAGCAAAGTCATTCAAGTATGTGGGTTATAACAAATTATGGATAACACTGCAAAAAATGGGAATTCCAGAGCACTTAATTGTGCTCATGAGGAATCCTTGTATAGACCAAGAGGCAGTCATTCAAACAGAATAAGGAGTTACTGAATGGTTTAACATGAGGAAATATATGTATCAGGGCTTTAGATTTTTGCCATACTTATTCAATGTGTATACTGAGCAAATAATCTGAGAAGCTGGGCTATATGAAAAAGAATGAGACATCAGGATTGGAGGAAGACTCATTAGCAGGCTGCAATATGCAGATGACACAGCCTTGCTTGCTGAAAGTGAAGAGGACTTGGAGCACTTACTGATGAAGATCAAAGATTACAGCCTTCAGTACGGATTAAACCTTAATGTAAAGAAAACAAAAATCCTCA
>NW_006921741.1:660755-690172 GCF_000298275.1 Orycteropus afer afer
TGTTGTTATGTGCTGTTGAGTAAGACCCGACTCATAGCGACCCCTCCTTGGGTTTCCGAGGCAGTATCACTACGGAAGTAGATTGCTCCATCTTCCTTCCGAGGAGTGGCTGGTGGGTTTGAACCGCCAGCCTTCTGGTTAGCAGTCAAGTGCCTCAGGCACTTATGCTACCAGAGCTCCTTTACAGCTTTGGAAAACCTATGAGGCAGTTCTACTCTATCCTATAAGGTCACTCTGAGTTGGAATCAACTTGATGGCAGTGGGTTAATAGTACTTTCAATAATTATTCATTTTCTCACTATTACCACACTTATCTTAAATCCCAAGGCCCTAGATGTATTAAGTCTTTCTTTCACAAACATTTTTTTAATATATTAAGGTAATTTCAAAAATGTATTTTTAATTTTATCAATTTTCAACCCTATATAATACAGTTTTGATAATTGCCATTTCTAAAACCTTTCAACATTATATATAACAGTGACATCATTATTACCTTTGGGAAAAAAAAACAACTTTTGTTTCTCTGGCTTATGCTTACATTAGGATCAACATTAGAAAACTTTCAAAGTCTATAAAATATCCTGCAAAGATTCTAATACTTAGAAGATCTCAGTATGAACTAAGGAGTATTAGCACATTTACAATGACTATTATTCCCATCCAGGAACAGGATGTAGCTCTCGTTTTATTCTTATCTTCTTTTCTTTTCCCACTGATGCTACATAATTGGTTTCTATTAAAAAGAAAAAACTAAAACAAAAAATCTAGTGTGTCCTAAGAATAAATATGAAGTGTAAGTATACTAATATTAGGAAATATGGAGGTTGAGGCTATTAGTCCATTTCATGAAAAACCTTTTATTCTGTACTTTCCAAACTCTGTATTAATAGAATATAAATAGGAGTGCAATTGATTTTCACAGTTTCATTTTATGTCCTGTATCTCTTTCTTTTCTTACTATCTGTAGTTTTGGTTCAAAATTTGGTATACAACAAAGATAACTGCAAAAGTGACTCATTCATTTCCTATAGTCATTTCTTTTAATCATTGTAAACATTTTACTGAGTTCCAAGTCTGTGCTGGATACACACATGTTATTCTCTGCAACACCCAAAGACTCAGAAACAAACAAAAAACGAAGGTAGCCTTTCAAAATGCTCAGACCTGAAAAGGAAAACCTATAAGCAAAGCAGTGAATGAAAGCACAGGATAAGGAGAGTGCATTGTTGTTATTAGATGCCATCAAGTTGGCTCCAACTCACAGAGACTCTTTGTACAACAGAACAAAACACTGCCTGGTTCTGTGCCATCCTTATTATTGTTGCTGTGTTGGATCCACTGTTGAGTTCATTGTTAAATATAAAATGTTGCATATTTTCTGCAGAAAAGAGACTATAAGCATCTTGAAGTTATTCTAATACGAGTGAACTTATTACATAAATGAGGTTTTATATAAATGGTGCAAACAGTTAAGTACTTGGCTGCCAACGAAAAGGCAGGCAGTTGGAGTCCATGCAGCAGTGTCTCAGAAGAAAAGCGTGGCACTCTACGTGCAAAAGATCAGCAATGAAAACCCTATGGAGCCCAGTTCTCCTCTGACACACATGGGGCTGTCATGAGTCAGGACTGATTCACTGGCAACTGGTTGGTTGGCTGGTATTATACAAACCAAATGGTTCTGAGGGATGAAAGCAGCAGCAGGCAGTAGATGCTGTGGTGGGCCACCCAGGTATCCCCTTCCAATCCAAGGGACTCATCTTCCCAGCTGCTGGGAGTGTTGGTTGCTGATGGCTCACTGTTGATTCCCTTCAGAAGAATTTCTCTCCACTTAAATGAGCCGCCTCATCCAAAGGTTATGTCTCCTCCTTCTACCCCAATAACTAGACAATGCAGAGTACAAAGGCCTCAATATAGGACTTACCAAAGGGCCATCCCAGCTCCAGAGCACCAGGTAGAATTGCCTAAGGCAACTGCTTCTCAGCACAACTTCTCCCTCTGCCCAATCCTGCTTCCCTCACTCCCTTATACAAGTGTTATTCTCAAGAATATTCTTCAAAATACCACCTGCAGACAAACCCTCATTCCAGAATCTCTTTGCCAGGAACCTGACCTACTTTAGTTATGTATTTGTTCCTTTTTGTCTCTCTTCTAGTATATAAATTCCATGAGAACAGAGGCCTTTACAGTTTTTATACTCTGCATCCTCAACACCTAGAACAGTACTTGGAAAATGGGCAGTACTCAATAATTATCTCCTGAGTAATGAACAGAATTGGGGCCTTCCTCGGCTCTTTCCAGTTACATCAAGCACTGGAGCCCTGCCCTAATATCTCAGAGAAGTCAGCTGAGAGTTGCTACCTAACAGACCTCTTAGGGATTTACTACCTGCCTTTCCATGCAGGTCTCACAACATTTACTATTTCACCATTCCCACTTGCAAAATCCCCTTGCCTGAGAAATCTTCATTATTTCCTGTTGACCTCCTTGCTGCTGACACTTGTCTGAACCTGAAGTTGGTGCCATTCTCTCCAATTACCTTCTTTTCCTTCTTGCTCATACTCTCCTTCATCACCCAAATTTGAATTCCCTCCCAACTTATGTCCACTATAAGTAAGTGGTTGAGGCAAGATTCAGGCCCAAAGACATCTGATTCCAAAATCACGTTCTGTCCATTTTACCATACTGCCATTCAAGACATATCCATTACAGTTATGCTGAAAACAAGCATTTGTATTTCACTTTACAGTTTGCAAAACATTTTTATATCTTACTGTTGGGTCAATGCTTGTTGTTGTTGTTGTTGTTGTTGTTATGTGCCGTCGAGTCAAACCCAACTCATAGTTGGGCCCTCCTTGGGTTTCTGAGGCAGTATCACTACGGAAGTAGGATTGCCCAACCTTCCTTCCGAGGAGTGGCTGGTGGGTTTGAACCGCCAGCCGTCTGGTTAGCAGGCAAGTGTCTTAGCCACTATGCTACCAGGGTCAATGCTTAGTAACAGTAATTGCTGGCAGATGACCTTTGTTGTCAATATCACTACCTCAACACCTCCTAGAAATACTTGATATGTTGGAGAGCCCTTATGACAACAAATGTACCTCAGGAGAAATCTAATTACAGTTCAAAAATCATATATAACGATAAGCAGGTTGGTAGTGTCACACAGACCCTCAAATTCCCCATGCTGTCTAGAGCTCCACCTGTATTTGCCCTTTACTTCACTCAATAGGTTGAGGAGAGGGCAGCTATTTGGGTTATCTTCCTGGAGCCTTTGATCAGGCTCCATTGACTAACAGCAACAACAGACTCTTCCTCTTCTTACTATCT
The DNA here is from genome assembly GCF_000298275.1 of Orycteropus afer afer. Classification (NCBI taxonomy): domain Eukaryota; kingdom Metazoa; phylum Chordata; class Mammalia; order Tubulidentata; family Orycteropodidae; genus Orycteropus; species Orycteropus afer. The sequence continues at coordinate 664,083 of NW_006921741.1, forward strand.
GTGATATGGATCACTTATGTAGATAGAATATGCTGCTCTCCCCTCATATTCTCCTTGTGAAAAAAATGGAGTCACTGCAGTCCCTTCCCCCTTCTGGATGCCATCCTGTTGCTCATTACTATCTTCTTCCTCTACAACTGTTTATCTTCTCTAGATAGCAACTTTAGGCTTCGTTTGCATTTAAAAAAAAAAAAAAAAAAACCTCACTATCATTGAGTCAATTCCAACTCATAGCCACCCCCTTTGGGTGCCCGAGGCACTGTACCACCAGACCTAATTCCCTTGGCACAGATCTTCCTAATAAGATTTTCAGCCCCTCCATCCACATCTCTGAATTACAAATTTGTTAGATTATATCCAATGCTGCTCAGAAAAATCCTCTGAGGTGGCTGGTGCAGAGATTATTACTATAATGATTAGCATTCAGTCAAGAAGGAAACCAAGTCAGAGATTTATCCAGCAAGTGATAGGACAAGAATCCAATCCTATATTTTCTGGCTCCAGATTTTTTGCCCCAACCACTAAAGACACTGACATATAACCTCAGCAGCCAAAGAAACCAGCCAAAGAATGTGTGCTTAACACTGGCCTAAACTAATGTCATACACTAGCTCATTTAACCCTCAAGACAATCCTAATTTTGTGAAATAGACAAATGATGATATCAGCTGTTTTGTGAAATAGGCAAATAATGATAACAGCTACAATTTACATATGAGGAAATGGATGTTCAGAGAGATTATGTGCAACTTTCCCAAAGACATACAATTAAATCTTTGGAGCTGAGATCCCTAATCCTGATGATTGTTCTACCATGGTACAAATTTTAGTTGTTATTCTAACAAAATTCACTCCCAGTTTTGGATTTACTTATAATATTGTATCAACAAGCTGCATAGTCCAGAGTCTTCATGACTCATATGGCACTTTTCTCTCATGTTCACCTGCACTTTTTATAAAACTTTAAATGCTTTATAAAAATAATTCTCCACTCATTCTTGTTTTCTCAAATAATATCTGAACATTCATTTCAAATATTTTCTCACTTGAAAAATCTTACAGTTCCCTAAATATGGGCCACCTGCCATATCTTCAGTCCAGCCACCTGTCAACGAGAACAGACCTGGCATTTATTGAGTGGATACCCTCTACCAAGTACTTTAGATGGCTTACCTCATTTACTTTGCAGAACAATCCTATAAAACAGATATCATAAAGCCATTTTACTGATGAAGAAAATTAGTATCTGGGTATTTGTATAACTCACCCAGAATCACAGAACTTCCAAGTGGCAAAGAAATTCAGGTTCAGATCTGCCTGGTTCATAGCAGAATGCTCTTTCCACTACACTGCATCTGAGTCCAATACGACAAGGAGAGAGCTGAATTACCTTTTAAGCCACAATACAAAATTGGCCAGCTGAAAGGCTTTTGCATTTTATCAGGTTTCACACTTTTTTATTTTTTGTCCCAAGACCTCACAGGACCACTTACATTCTTCTCTATAAGGCAGAGGCATTTTGAATGTTTTTTAAAAAAAGTCAAATACACATAACTCCAAAGTACCAGAAAGCAGACATCAGAATTCATCTAATTTGTTAGAAAAACTATTTGTTAACTTGTACTGAGAAAATCATGTTTACTGCATAGATTGCTGGGGGCAAACTAAAAAGATTTCAAAGTTAATTTCCCCTCATAAATAATACATTGTCAAGCTTAAAACACACAGGCCTTCCCCTTCAGTTCTTAATCTTTGTGCTACGGATGCCATCTATCGGGCTCTATGCTGTGTGCAGCAGCCTCTGGTGTGAGCATCTGACTGTTCCCAACACATGCCTGGCCTGATGTGATTGTGGTTCTCTGGACCAGAAAGGATGAGGCTTAATGTCACACCAGATGTCCTTTAAAGGGATTCATTTCAAAAGACTGCTCTTGTTTTTCTTCAAAAATGATGGCTTGTTCCTAACATAGTGTCCATAAGGCAGGGATATCTCTCTACAGAGGATAAGTATAGTGAGGAAAAAGTGTTTCTACCATGAAAATATGGGCAGCAAAATCCAAGAGTCAGAAAAGAATGCTCTAGTCAAGACAGTTATGAAATTAGGAAGAACAAGAATGCAGTATTCTGTGATACATTCAGCATAAACTCAGTAATACTGACTGAAAGTCTGTCATTGGTCAGGAAAAGTAAGAGGCATTTTCACATTTTCAGGGTACTACCTAGACCCTAGATGGGCCCCAGGGGCTCTGTAAACCCCCTGAGAAATGGCTTTAATTTTACACAAAATAGCTTTAATATGTGTGTTTTCTCAGTGGCAGATTTATAGATTTCACTAGTTTGTCTTTATGTTCCAACACACTAAAGGGTTAAGAACCACCAATACTCTTACCTCAGAAGACAAAATCGTATAGACAGAGTGCATGGATTTTGGAGTTTTACAAACTAACTGTGAATCTCCCCTGCCAATGTAAAGCTGCATGACCTTGAACATGTGCACACAGACACAGACTTAAGCTCTCTACCTCAGTTTCTCCATTTTAGAGATGCAAAACAACTATGTACCTTGGCGAAGAGAAGTAACGTGCCAGAGATTGCATGCCTCTGCTGGGGCCTGCACTCTAACACACGCGTCTCTCTAATCCTAACCTCTGTTATTCTGGGTCAGATTTTCTTCACTGAGAACCCCACACTGGCTGGTGCATCATCTACTTTGCTGTCTAGTTTCTTAAACAGGGACAGCTTCATGAGTTTGTGATCTGTGCAGTAGCACAGGGCACCACACTCACTGGGGCCCTGCAGTTGGGGTTTAATTCATAATAACTTTATCTTTGAATTTGTGTTTTATAAGTGAAGTCTGATAGAACAGTGGAGCATGGGAGAGGGGAAATAGGAGCCTCAGGTCACACATGGCCTGATTTTCTACTCTGCTAGCGTAGTGCCTAAGGCACTTGACTGCTAACCAGAAGGCTGGCGGTTCAAACCCACCAGCCACTCTTCAGAAGGCAGGTTGGGTGATCTACTTCCGTAGTGATACCGCCTTGGCAACCCAAGGAGGGGTCACTATGAGTTGGGTCCGACTCGATGGCATATAACAACAACAACCCTACCTCCAGCAAGTTCTCAACCCTCCTCCCCAATGACCCCACTGGAGGCCCTGCCCTCCTCCTTCCTCACACTCCAGTCCCATGACTGCCTCTGCCCTCTACCTAGGCATCACCCAGGTCTTAGAGCACCATCCTGCTGTCCCCTCTACTCCCTACAGGGGCCTGTGGAGTCAGGGGTGGGGCAAGGCAGCTGCCATCCCTGCTCCTGGCTAGCAGCATCACAGTGAGTGGTGAAGGGCAATTAGGAGCACAGCCTCTCACTCGCCCCAATACCAGCACCAAGCATGTCCCTGCAATGAGATTGCAATCCCTTGGAGGTTGCCTTCATAGTAGGTTGGGGCAGGACTCTTACGAAAAGAAGTTATTGACTGACTACTCTGCCCTAGTCAGGGCCCTCACAGTTTTGTTTTGCATTAGGTCTCACAAATTATGTGGCTGGCCCTGTTCTTAAAAGAATATATATAATATTGGAGAATAAATGCTAACAAACTATTACTTGGACTCATGCTTTAAATGTCTTCCTGTTAAATCCTCTGTCTGCTGGCATTAGCACTCTGGCCTCACATTTATACATCATCAATTATTTGAGGATGAAAGTGCAAACAAATAAAATATTCAATTGTATCCAAAAAAGAGACTATATAAAACACTGCACTAAAGATGTCCTATCATATGGAACCATATGGTATTTCTATTTTAAAAATTGAGGGGAGGGAAATGAGCCAGTTTAGGATAATTCTAATATTTTTCTTTGTGCTCACCATCTCTTATATATTAAAGCCCTGTTCTGGTAGTTAGCACTGACAGGAAAGCCTGTTGGGGATTAGTTCATTTTACAGACTAAAGAGTTAAAAAGCTTGCTTTCTTTTTTTTTTTCCCCCCTCTATTTTTTTCTTGAGGAAATAGACTGCAAACTGGATTTTCTGGTCTCAGCAAAGAGTAGTTAATCCAGGACATTTAAGAAAGAGCATGCATCCATTCATCTCTCAGAGGAAACACAAAGATTCACCCACTTTCTCTGTTCATTTTTTTTTCCCCCAAATGCACATCTGAGTGGACTTGTCCAGGCAAAATTAGAAAGTACAGGAAGTTGTTTTGATTGCCCCTCTCTCTCAGTTCCCAAATCAATGTTTCTACCTCAGATCCTCATCCACCCTGCCATCTGGGTGACCATTTTAAAAACAAGTATAATCATCTCACTCCTGGATTATAAACCTACTGTCTCCAATACTTAAAGAATCTGTTACTGCTAACAAAACCCATCCCCCATCCTGCCTCTTACCTGTGCACCTACACCTGGGATCATGGCCATTTAGGGGTCCTGGATCAACTTAAAGGAGCCCTAGTGGCCCAGCTGCTAACCAATGGTGGCTGTTGGAACCCATCAGCATCTCTGAAGAAAAATGTGGCAGTCTGGTTCTGTAAAGATTACAGCCTTGGAAATCCTAGGGGCAGTTCCACTCTGTCGTGTAGGATTGCTATGAGCTGGAATCAACTTGGTGGCAATGGGTTTCAGGAGAAAATTACTACAACACAGGCAGACTATAGAAGGTTTTATTAATTGCATCAGACATTCCATTAGAATTACAAAAGGTCACGATGCAAACCAAACTCAAAGAGAAAGGCTTTCACAAAAAATGTCATAAAAATTCTGCACAATTTTATTCTTCCCCAGTTCATGGAACAAAAGGAGAAAGAGCAGAGATTTCTGGTCCTATCTTTTCACTCTCAGAGACATTTAACACCTTGCCTTTATTTTGGAAGAAGAAGGTAAACTTTAAGTCTACACTTCCTTGGGAGTCCTTTGGTAGGAATGTTAGAAAAACATAGGCCAGTTAAATCAATTAGCTGGGACAGGAGAAAGGCCTAAGAGAAGCTTCTGTGCAGAGGTCTGGCAAGTTCTCTATCTAGCCTACAGTAGGACAAAGAGAGGGTGGAATGATGGAAAGACAATAGGGGTATCAGTCTGCTAGGGATGCCCCAGATGAAATCTCTTTAGTAGTTCTATTGTAACACTCATCATACTCTTTATTTTGGTTACCTAGTGCTGCTCTGATGGAAATATACCACAAATGGGATGGCTTGAACAAACAGAGTTTATTCTTGCAATTTTTGGAGGCTAAAAGTCCAAGTTCAAAGTGCCAGGCTCTCTGGTCTCGGTGAAAGCCCCTCAATCTTGGGCTTCAGCTCTGCTTCCTCTTCCAGCCCACTGAAACTGGAGGCTTTTCTTTACTCAGGTAGCTGATGGCTGGTGAGGCTGACAAACCCAAGGTCAACAAGTAAAAAGGCACAGCCCCAATATTACCAAACAACATAGCAGAAAAAGTCCCCCCCAAAAAAAGTCCCAAGATTGGCAGGGCACGGCAGGCTGCTGAACAACAACTCGGCTACATGCAGGATTCAAGTGTGCCAAAAAGCTGGAGACCTTCCTCAAAATTGCCTCTTATATTCTGGAAGCAGCCCACCTTCCTAAAGCAGCTGCTCAGCTGCTCCAGTAGATTCCACCATGGAGTTAATTACCAATCTCACTACAGGGAGGGAATAACTACATCCTGCTGTCTAGCCACTCAACCATACCCAGCCAAGTTGATATACAACCTTAACTACCACACTATTATACTCACACAGTTAACAGTTTATGCTCTATTACTGTGAATTCCTTCAGGGCAAAGATTCTGTTTACTTCTTTCTTATTAGATGTCCATAGCAAGTGTTAAGCCACCACTCCCAACCCTAGGTAGGGATACTAAAGGTTTGAGAATATACATCTTTAATTGAAACCTGGGTCATTGAATTTCCTTATGGCTAGTTTACCCCAGAAAATCAAGTTCATATTAATAGTGTTCTTTCTCTTTCTCTTGGTTTCTCAACTGCCAGTCAGTTTTAAGGCAGCAATAGTTTACCCCTACCACCTAGAATAGAGCCTGGTTCTGAGCATATACTCCATGCATTCTAGTCCTCCACCCTCTTGTCAGATTGGGATCACCCCCCTCCAAGTGCAAGGAACATTATTTTTTTGTCATTAGGAATATGCCCCAAACTGCCAGATTCTAGTACTCTCTGACCAGGGGAGACAAAGGCTTATGACCTCTAACTGGAACTCAGCAAGTAGCTTCCACTAGTTCAATATCTCCACCAGAATGCATTGTCTGTCATTTGGAGCCTTGTCAATCCCTGATTAATGAGCTGGCACATTTTGTCATCAGTCAGTTCCCAATAGCCCCAGTGCACCTGAGACAGCCTATTCTGAAGCACAGGATGGATGGGACTTCAGTGTGTAGCTCTCTCTTCCCCATGATTTCTGCTGGAAATACCAATACAGACCAACTGTCCAATTTTCCATGATCCACACCACAACTGGGGAACATTCAACCTGTCACTTTTTTTGCTGTCAGACTTCTCACAAGGCAAAGCAAACTGACGGTGTTTTTACATATAAATTAAATTGATACCAGTAATAAAACATCTGACTGAGTTGTGTGACTTAATAAATGCACCCTGTTCAGGACAACCATGTCTGCATAAGATGGAATGGCAGTCATCGATCAGAAATGGCAACCCTTGCTGCCTGCTCCCAATCTGGAGTCAATCTCAGTGTCCCCTGTAGTAGTTACTTTTTTCTCTGTCCTTGGAGTATGAATGTGGCAGGGATGCCAAACCTTATAGAGCCTGTTTTAGGTTGAGGCAGTGAAATGCAGTAGGAAGAACGCCCACTTTGGAGCTAGGCTAATTTGGGGAATATTATATATTCCTAACAGGAGCTCTGATAGTGTAGTGGTTAAGACATTTGACTGCTAACCAAAAGGTCAATTGTTCAAACCACCAGCCACTCCACAGACAAAAGATGTGGAAGTCTGCTTCCATGAAGATTTTACAGCCTTGGAAACCCAACAGGGGTCACTATGAGTCAGAATTGGTTTGATGGCAGTGAGTGACTAATAGAGTGGGAGTCCCTGGATGAGGAAAAGTTTGATGTACTAGGCTGCTAATCAAGATGGAAAGTTTGATTCACCCAGAGGTGCCTAGGAAAAAAAAAACAAACCTTGCAATCTAGTTCAAAAATGTTGTCCACCAAAAATCCTGTAAAACAGAGTTCTACTCTTACACACGTGGGGTTGCCATGAGTTGGAGTCAACTCAATAGCTGGTAATAGTAGCGTCAATTAACTGGTTGTCTCTAAACTTTAGTGTCCTCGTTATACGAGTTTTGCAATGGCTACCTTTGAAGCTTCTTGCGGGATTAGTAATATGAAAGTAAAGCGGTTGGTTCGTGATTGTCCATCTATAAATACTAGCCAGTAACAGAACATGAAAAGTCATTTGTGCCAGCCCCCTTTCCATTTCCTTCACTAAAAAACAAAATCTGTATTATTATTGTTTGTTGCTGTTGTTTTTAATCATTTTAGTGGATTTTTTTTTTTTTTTAATATAGAAGACTTTTAAGAAATGAGATAAGAAAGGTAAGAATGGAAGACTGGTAAAATAAAACAGAACCAAGAATTGTCACTCCACTACTATTCAGGCAGCCTTTTTATGTGGGCTTCCAACAACAACAACAAAAAAAAAAAAACCTCACTGCTGTTGCGTCAACTCATAGTGACCCCTCCTTGGGTTTCCGAAGCGGTATCTCTAGTCTTTCTTCTAAGGAGTGGCTGGTGGGTTTGAACCGCCAGCCTTCTAGTTACCAGTCATATGCCTTAGTCATTATGCCACCACAGCTCCCTTATGTGGGCTAGGTGTCTTTACTTTAACTCATTAAATGTCTTAGTACATTTTTCTGGCTACCTAGTGCTGCTCTGACAAGAATATACCAGAAATGGAATGGCCTTAACAAACAGGAATTTATTCTCTTACAGTTTGAAGGCTTTAAGTCCCAGTTTAAAGTGCCAGGCTCTAGGGGCTGGGTGAAAGCCCCTCAGCCTTGTGCTTCAGCTCTGCTACCAGCTCCAGGCCCCCTGAAGCTAGAGGCTTTTCTTCACTTAGACAACTGCTGGCTGCTGGGACTGAGAAGCCCACCGTTGACAAGTTAAAAGGACAGTCACGATGTTACCAAACCACACAGCAGGCCATTAATTCAAGTTCACTGTAAGTCCCAAGGTCAGCAGAGCATGGCAGGCTGCTGAACAACAACACAGCTACATGCAGGGTCCAAGTGTGCCATATAAGGCTTCTCCTTATATACAGGAAGCAGACCACATACCCAAAGGCAGCTACTCAGCTGCTTGTGGTAGATCCCACCATGGAGTTGATTGCCAGTCTCATCATGGGGAATAACTACCACCAGCTACCGAGCCACTCAACCGGCCCAGCCAAGTTGACACACGAACATAACCACCACAGTATTCTAGTGCTATTATAACCAAAATACCACAAGTGGATGACTTTAATAGACAGAAATTAATTCTTTTACAGTTTAGGAGGCTAGAAGTCCAGATTCAGAGTATGAGCTCTAGGGTCTGGGTGAAGAGTCTTTGAGCTTAGGCTTCAGTGCTACCGGCTGTTCCAGGCCCACTGAAGCTGGAGGCTTCTCCTAACTCATGCAGCTACTGGGTGCTGAGGCTGACAAACTCAAGATCAGCAGGTAAAATGACACAATTCCAAGATCAGCAGGCAACATAGCAGGCAACTGGTTCAAGTCCAGGAACTGGAAATGAAAATTTAGACAAATGCAGGATACAAAATGTGCCAAAAATCTAGAGATCCTTCCCAAATTTTCTCAATATATACTGGAAGCAAGTCCCACCCTGAAGGCAACTCTCCTTCCACTGATTAACATCTCACAGCTGATTCCATCATGGAGTTGATTACACCTCATCATGGGGAATATCCAGCTGCCATGCAACTCAAAATCACAGCCCACACAAGTTGACACAGAATGTTAACTACCACATTCAGTTTACTTTATCTGCAAATGGAAATAAAGAAAATGAGAATTTTACCAGGATGACCAGACTTCACAAAGATAAAAATATTGCTAAAAACCTGGAAGATCATTCAAGATTTCAACAGAGCAAAGCCCTAGCAACAAAATTTTCCTGTCATACTTCAGCAACCAGTTCTATTGACTCTAGTACTCTGCTAATAGTGATTCAACTGCTATGGTTTAAATTGTATGTCCCCAAAACTAAATCCCTGTGGGCATAATTCCATTTGAGAACAGAGTTTTCTTTTTTATGTTAATAAGGACATCTCAGTATAGGCTACGTCTTAAGCCAATCTCTTCTGAGATACAAAAAGAGCAGATTAGGCACAGAAGCAAGGAAGCACAGATGGAAGCTAGGTGCCACAGCACAGGAGGGCTGCCAAGGAACCAAGGAACAGAGGCTGAAAATAGACAAGAGCCTTCCCCCAGAGCTGAGAGAGAGAAAGCCTTCACTTAGAGTCAGTACCCTGAAATTGGGCTTCAAGCTCCCTAAACTATGAGAAAATAAATTTCTGTTCATTAAAGCCCCCACCTGTGATCTTCCTGTTATAACGGCAGTAAGAAACTAAGATGGTAACACTCTTCTTAGCCACTTCCGCTCCTTTTGTTATAATTAACACTGTTATGCCCTCCTTCTGGATTTCTTAGGGTTTCTGCTTACACATCCAAAACCAAAAACCAAACTCACTGTAATCGAGTCCATTCTGTCTCATAGCAACCCTCATTGGGTTTCCAAGGCTGTAAATCTTTATGGAAGCAGACTTCCTCGTCTTTCTTTCATGGAGCGGCCAGTAGGATCAAATCACCAACCTTTGGGTTAGTTGCCAAATTCCTTAACCACTACACCACCAGAGCTCCTTTTACTTCTTATTCATGGCTCCTACTTCTTCCTGAATTCTACTATTTCATGAAATCTATATACATACATGTCATAGGAGCTCTCATGGCACAGTGGTTGAAGCATTTGGCTCAGCAGTTTAACCCCACCAGCCACTCTGTGCTTTGTGGGAGAAAGATGAGGCAGTCTGCTTCTGTAAAGATTTGCAGCCTTGTAAACCCTACACCAAAAAACAAAAATCAAACTCACCACCGTCAAGTCAGATCCGACTCCTAGCGACCCCCTCTTGGGTTTCCTGGTATTACTAAGGAAGTTGTTGTTGTTGTTGTTAAGTGCCGTCGAGTCAAACCCGACTCATAGCGACCCCTCCTTGGGTTTCCGAGGCAGTATCACTACGGAAGTAGGATTGCCCAACCTTCCTTCCGAGGAGTGGCTGGTGGGTTTGAACCACCAGCCGTCTGGTTAGCAGGCAAGTGTCTTAGCCACTATGCTACCAGAGCTCCCTACTAAGGAAGTAGATAGCCCAATCTTCCTTCCGAGGAGTGGCTGGTGAGTTTGAACAGCCAGCCTTCTGGTTAGCAGTCAAATGCCTTAGGCACTATGCCACCAGAGCTCCTTGGAAACCCTACAGGGCAGTTCTACTCTCCCCTGCAGTTTCACTATGTGTCAGAATCAACTCAATGGCATTAGGTTTGGTTTGATTGGCTTTATATACATGGCTGATGAGCTCCTCTTTGTGCTCTCTGACTCTACTGCCAATTGCTGGCTCTACACCTCTTATTCAAGCTCCCTAATGCAGAAGACCTTCATAGTTCAGTTTATTACTCTCCAAGATAATCATCCAAGATGGAAATAGTTCTTATACCAGGCCACCTCATAGTTTGCTGGCTAGCCTCAATTCAGATACAAACCACTTGTCCAATCAATTATGGCCAAGACCTTAGAACCAGGATTCCATCTATGCATGGGAACCCCCTAGAGCTGTTTCCATTTTGAGCAGGCTGCAGGCATGGCAGGTAGTTAGCACAACGGATTCCTTTCCAAAATATCTCTTTTATCAGGCATTTTCATTCCAAAGAGTGCTTGTTACATGAAACAGAAAATTGATTACCACACCAGAGATGGTATTTATTACACAGGACTGCCCATTTCAGAAATTTCAGAGTAATCAGAGGGAAAATACCATACCTAAACCATATCTCTTGTAACAGGGAGCTTTTGTATCACAGAAGACTTTGTATTTATTTTCCAATCCAACCAAGTTAATTAAAAAAAAAAAAAAAAACACTCACTGCCATCAAGTCAGATCTGACTCATAGCAACCCCTCCTTTGGTTTCCAAGGCAGTATCACTATGGAAGTAGATTGCCCAACCTTCCTTCCTAGGAGTGGAGGTGGGTTTGAACCACCAGCCCTCTGGTTAGCAGTCAAATGCCTTAGGCACTATGCCACTTGAGCTCCCAACCAAGTTAATACAGATTTCATTTTGAGAGGAAATTTTTCAGGAAAAGTGGGAAAAATTCAGGATGCCCCCTGAAATAATGGTTGTGTCACACAGGCTGGATGTGAATTCTGGTTTACTCTGATTTTTGATTCTGTATTTGGTAGTGCTTCCATTCAAAAAGTATTTATGGATAATATAGTAACAAAAAGAAACTGCTTGCTGATTATTTTTAACATCTGTGTATGATGAGGGACCAGCCACTCCTCGGAAGGAAGGTTGGGCAATCCTACTTCCGTAGTGTTACTGCCTCGGAAACCCAAGGAGGGGTCGCTATGAGTGGGGGCCGACTCAACGGCACATAACAACAACAACAACATGATGAGGGACAGTCTTCGAATAGCTTTGGTGAACACCAGGTGGTAAGCCCTGTGGAAATCTGGAAAACAATTGCATTTTATGCCTGAAATTCACACCTCTAATTGTGATGTTCCACTATATTATTCCTTGGCAACACTCCCTTAACTCATTCCCTTGCAGCATTAAAAACTAACAATTCAACAAGGCAACTCTCTTTGCTATAATCTGGATGGATTTCTGTTTCATTCTGTTAAGAAAGAGGTGAGGCAGAAGGGAAACATGACCAAACCAGAGACTTCTTTTTTTTTATTATTTAGAAACATCATTTTGCACTTTATGGCAACATAAGGTAATTTGCATAACTTATTAAATAATGAAAAGCAAAGTAACATTGTCTTATGAATGATCAGGAGGTCAGAGGACTCAAGAGTAGTAACCACCAGGAAAAGTCGCCTGTGAAATACTGCTGTGGGCAGTTACCCAGATGTCATCCCTGCAAAGGAACTAAGCCAACAATTTCATGCCTCACACCGGCTGGGCAGACCATATCTGAAACAGCCCCAGTGTGGTGCTGCTATAATGTGTAATTCATTGAGTGAAAGAAAGTATTTTTTTAAGCAACATTTAGTGAAGAGGTTTAGTAGGTATCTCAGTCATCCCCCAGGCAACAAAATCCTTTTGCTTAGAAGAATATATTGAAATGATCTATTTAAGGGGCTGTCTCTCCAGTTAGGAGAGGAACCTTCATATCTACTTCCTCAATACCTCGCATACAATAGATGGTTGATGAAAGTTTACTGAATTGAACATGATAGGGTTCACTGAGCCCTGATATCTTGTAGTAATTTAGCTGATGACATTTTGAAACAAAAAAAAAAAAAAAGAGAGAGAGAGAGAGAGACAGGTGAAGCTTAGTTAAGACTTAACTGGGACAAGAGTATGCATTTCTAATTATTCCCCTGTTGCTTTTGTTGTTGTTAGTTGCTTTGGAGGCAACTCCAACTCTGAACTTTGTTTCTGTTTCTGGATTTTGAAACAGAAGAAAATGTTACCAGGTCCTCCACCATCTTCATGATTGTTGCTATGTTTGAGTCCACTGAAGTGGCTATTGTGTCACATTGAGGTATCTTGATATACCTATATATCTATATATAGATATATAGATATATAAAGCTACAGTTACCAGAAAGACAATACAGTGAACTCTAGTATCACCAGTATGATTAAGAATGTGTTTGTGGTTAGCCCAGATGTCTCTCTGCTCATTCCTTACTCATTCTCTTTTTATTGAGGGCTGTTCTATACCAGAATTGCCCAAAATTAGCTTAAAATTGTCACCCTCAGCATTTCCAGCAAGGATTGTCCTACCTTCACCCCAGTTCTCTCTGAAAAATGATGCTTTTTTGACCTAACAAGAAGAACCTCCCTGTGCTGTGTCTTTGCCAGTTTCTCTGCTTTGTGAAGCTGTGTAATGGGTTGGAAAGAACAGGGACTTGGAAGACAGTCAAGGATTTGTGTCCAAGGTGTCCCAAATTACTTAACTTCTCCATGTCATACTATATTTTCTCTAATATAAGCCTAACAATAGTAGCTATCTAGTAGGCAGGTTAAATGAGATAACATATATAAAGCATTTAATATAACTTTTGGCATATAATAAGCATTTTAAAACTGGTAGCTATTTTTAGCACAACCTAAGACTTGTTCTATTGTGCAAATCCCTCTCTGCTTTTGGATCTGATGGGATGAATCCTATAGCAAAGCTACTTCTTCATTAGCACCTCAGCTAAAAACAGAGCCTCTTACAGGCAGAGATCATCTGATATTTTTTTTCTAACATTATCAAACACCACCCCATTCCTAACCATGGAACTACTTCAAAGTCAATGTGTTGTTGTTGTTGTTGTTGTTGTTATGTGCCGTCAATTCGGATCCCTCCTTGGGTTTCCGAGGCAGTATTACTACAGAAGTAGATTGCCCCATCTTCCTTCCAAGGAGAGGCTGGTGGGTTTGAACCGCCAGCCTTCTGGTTAGCAGTCAAGTGCTTTAGCCACTATGCTACCAGAGCTCCTATTGGATTAGCAATTAAAATAAAAAAGGTTTCAAAAGATGGGGGGGGGGGATGCTGTTAAAAATATATTTTTTAAAATTTGGATTCGTTTTCCTCAGCAAGAACTTAAGTTTTTGTTCTATTTTCAAGAAATAATCTGGAAAATTGCAAGTAATGTGAGTAGGTGGGTTTATGCAAGTAAGGCAACCAGGAACTACTATCAGGAGATTAGTAATTAAAAAAAAAAAAAAAGAAAAGTGACCCTACATTAAAAGATTGACAATTAAATATGCCTTCATCTATACTAAAGGAGAACTGGTGGTATAGTGGCTAGGGCATTTGCCTGTTAATCAAAAAGTTCAGTGGTTCAAACCAACCAGCTGCTCCAGGGAAACAAGATGGGTCAGTCGGCTTCTGTAAAGATTCACGGCCTTAGGAACCCAATGAGGGTCACCATGAGTCAGAATCAACTCAATGGCAGTGAGGTTAGTTTTGAGTTACCTATACTAAGTCGAAGGAGCTCTGGTAGCATAATGGCTAAGAAACTTGCCTGCTAACCAGACGGCTGGTGGTTCAAACCCACCAGCCACTCCTCGGAAGGAAGGTTGGGCAATCCTACTTCCGTAGTGATACTGCCTCGGAAACCCAAGGAGGGGTCGCTATGAGTCGGGTTTGACTCGACGGCACATAACAACAACAACAACATACTAAGTTGAAATAAAATGCTTAAGATATGTGTAGTTTATATTAATGGTACTTTCACCAACTTTTGCGATTCACCACACAATATCCAATCTGAATCACATGGTCTTAAATTGCCTTGATTATACAATATGTTCTAAGTCTAACACAGTGGCTGGGACACAAAAACCCACTGCTGTTAATTAAGTCAGTTCTGACTCAGGACAATCCCATGTGTGTCAGAGTAGACGTGTGCGCCATAGTTTTCAATGTTGATTTTTCAGAAGTAGATCGCCAGGCCTTTCTTCTTAGGTATCTCTGGGTGGACTTGAACCTCCAACCTTTCAGTTAGCAGACACATCTGTAATCCTTTGTACCATACACGGACTCCAGCTGAATCATAGTAAACCATTAATAAAGGTTCACAGAACGAATAAATGCATGATTAAGTGAGTATCTCTGATTATTTAAGTGAAAATACAGTTCACAGACTGCCAAGGTGGTAAGTTAGGAAGATACAACACCTAAAAATGACATCACAGGGTGAGAAAAGGGGCTTGTTGATCCCTTTCCTTTCTTTAATCCCCTCCCCTTAAAAAAAAAAAAAAAAAGTATCAATCAAAGCTTTGTTTTTCTTACCAACCAAACAACAACAAAAAAACCAAACCCCTTGCCATTGAGTCAATTCCAACTCATATAGCGACCCCTACTGGGTTTCCAAGGTGATAAATCTTTACAGAAGTAGATTGCCTCATCTTCCTTCCAAGGAGAAGCTGGTGGATTTGAACTGCCAATCTCCTGGTTAGCAGTCAAATGCCTTAGGCCCTCTGCCACCAGAGCTCCTTTTTCTTGTCACCAGTAGGTTCATTACTTAAATCAAACTTCCAAGAAATTTGAGATGATTCACTCAGCTTATTTCCCCTGCATTTACTATTAATGCTCTTCTCCTAAACTTTTGCAAACTAGTGTACTCAGCATATAGGAAGGGATGGATTTTTACACATCTCCACAGCCAGTAGAAGGTGAGAGGACAGTCTAAGTAGTTGTTGTTGTTGTTGTTATGTGCCGTCGAGTCAAACCCGACTCATAGCGACCCCTCCTTGGGTTTCCAAGGCATTATCACTACGGAAGTAGGATTGCCCAACCTTCCTTCCGAGGAGTGGCTGGTGGGTTTGAACCGTCAGCCTTCTGGTTAGCAGGCAAGTGACTTAGCCACTATGCTACCAGAGCTCCCGTCTAAGTAGTAGTCTAAGTCTAAGTCTAAACTAGTAGAAGGAAGTAATTCAGACTTGACAGCTTCCTGTGCCAAATGTATCTAAGGTTAGGAAGTTTCCATCTTATGCATAACTGACATCCTATAAAAGAACAGGAAACTAAGGAAAAATAACACTTTTTCATCATTCTCATGGAGTCCCTAAGTGGTACAAAGATTAATAAGCTCAGCTGCTAACCAAAAGGCTGGCCATTCAAATCCACACAGAGGCACCTTGGAAGACAAGCCTGGTGATCTACTTCTGAAAAATCAGCACTGAAAGCCTTATGGAGCATATGACTCCACAGCAACTGGTTACTATGCACCAAGCACTGAGCTAGCTTTTATTTATTTAATCCTCTCAGCAATACTGCGAGGGAGATAATGTTATCCTTGCTTTACAGGTAAAAAAACAGAAAGGTCAAATCATTTACTCAGGATCACACAGCAGAAAGAAGGAAGTCCCTACTCCTCTTTCCTCCCCGACCCTATCCATGATACACTTGTGCAAGTCAGAATTTGTTTGCATTATTAAGTGCTGAGCCTACAGGAAAGTCCAGAGGCTTAAATTTCATCTAGTCATAATTGAGAGCAGAAGCTTAAAGAAAGAGGCTATTAACTACACCCACTGTCTCCATTCTCATTACAATGCAGGTAGCATAACAGTCTGGCACTCCGAATTATGTGAAACTGGAGGAGCACTTGAGTACACTGGAGAGTCCTTGTACACATTTGGATAATTAGGACTGGGATTCTTCTAACCACTCATTGACCAAAGCAAATTCTCCGACAGAAGCTTCTGTTCAATATCTCTTTTTCTGTTTTGTTTTTTAAAGTCTGCATGAAAACTATTTCTCAGGATAAGAGTTCCACCTGGAGGACAAGAGAAAATCCAGCCATTTTCAACAAAATTCTCAGAGAGATAGGCTGTTCAAGGCTGAACGCAGGACAAATGTTCAAGAACAAATATAAATATATTGTAATGATTATCTTTATTACTACATAATAAATGTAATGGTGATCATTTATTATTTACTAGGCTCTAGGAACTGTGCTAAGTATGATCTTTATAGCATCATTGTAGTTAATCCTCATAACTACTCTTGAAAGAGATACTATTATTATACCCATTGTAGAGATAAGGTAACTGAAGTTTCAAACCAATAATTTTTCCGAAGTCACACAGCTAATAAGTATTGAAGGGGGAATTAAAACTCAGATTTGCATGACAAGTCTAAGACTCTTGAGCAGTATTATATACTGTATCTCTAAGCAACAGAAAGGCCCTGGGTGGCATGAACAGTTTGCAGTTGTCTGTGAAGCTAAAGATTGTTAGTTCAAACCCACCCAGTGACACCATGGAAGAAGGGTCTGGAAATCTGGTTTCATAATGATTAAAGCCAAGAAACCCAATGAAGCAGTCTTCCTCTGTAACACATGGGATTGCCATGAGTTGGAATTGACTAGATGGTAACAGGTTTGGTTTTGGGGAACTATTTTTTTTTTTTTTTGGTTCTTTGGAAGTTATCATTCATCTATGCAAGACCCCTCTTCTTTTTTATTTCACTTTATTATTACATTCTCTGTCCCAACTCTTTACTTATAATCTCTACCCAATATGGAAAGCCAACATAATGAATATCATTTATGCCCTTAGATATGCATGGCTGTAAAGATTATATGGTGTCATTTTGTTTGCATGTATGTTTTAAATTTACATGGTATATCATGCTGAAATATATTTTTCACTGTATTGTACAATTAGTTTTAAATATCTATCTATCCATGTTCCTGTATGCCCATGTTTCTGTTCATGAATTTAACTCATTTCTAAAGGAAATATGGAAAGAAATAGATGAAATATTAGTTAGCATCTTCCTGATTAATAGTGAGTTTGAGCATCTTTTCATATCTTTACACATGTATAGCTGTTAGGTTTCTCCTTCTGTTAATTATTTATATCTTTTGTCATTTTTTTCAATTGAGTTTTCCGCCTTAGTCTTCCTGTTATGGTGAAATTCCTTATAAACTCGAGACATTAATGTCTGGTACTTTGAGATGACTCAAATATCTTTTCTTAGTCAGTGACTTATATGTTAAATTTGTCTAAAGTGTCTTCTCTTCCAAGATAAAGTTATCATTTTGATGTAATAAAATCTATCATTTTTTATTTTATGTTTGTGCTGTGGGGAGTGAGGGTGTTTTTGTTTATGACACTCCTTTACCATTCGAAGGTCCCAATGGCAATCTTTGTAACACCTTTAGATATAACACATGGAGTCTCCATATAAGTCAGAATCAACTTGACAATCATGGGTTTAGTTTGGTGTTTGTTTCTTAAGCAACAAAAATACTAAAAGATTGACCAATGGACTCTAAATGTTTCAGACTAAACCAAAACTTTATCTTTTGCCTCCGGCCCCAATCCCAAGAAACTCCCCCAGCTTGAATGCTTCTTCACTCCTTCCTGCTACGTGCTCTTCCTAGAAACTATTAAGGCCCTTGTCACAAGAGACCTGACTTAAGCCAATTCACACTCAAAATAAATCTTAATCAATAAGACTTAAAGTTTAATTATTTATTTATTCAAATAGACTGTTTAAGTACAACAATCAAGATTTAAGCTAAAATTAATTATTTCTTCACCATTCAGTTAATTATTCATGTCTAAATTGATATTGAAAAAGACTTAGTACATCAAACTTTGTTAGAAAGCCCCAATCAAGTCTGGGCAGACTCTGGGTTCTCCTTCTTTCTACGTTCCCCAGAGATGAATTTGGTTAAGTAGGGTGTGATGAGTTCATGTAGGGATTTAAGTGAGATTCAGGAATTTCAATTTTATTTGGTGGTGCATGAGGAGCTATTGAAAGATTCTAAAGAAGGGAATGTAGTAGTATGTTTTCTGTAAGTCATATCCTCAAATTTGGAATAAATGTTTCCTGACACAAGTGTTGATCTAATGAACCATGCCATACATAAATGTCTGGACATTCTGTTTCCATATATATAATATTCAGCAATTGGATCTATCTCTAATATTCAAGTAGGATCCCTGGTCAAAAAGCAGATTCTTGGGTGGAATGAGTGCTAACTCCTTGACCTTCACTGAGAATATGAGGGGGTGCTTAGAGGTAACTGGCACCTTATGACAAGTTCTCCATGTCCCAGTGCAACAAAGCTCCAGATGGAATCAGCCAGACCTCCTGTGTTTCTCTCAGCAAAACTAATGTGATGAAAGGAACATTATCCAGAGAGAAACAGCAGAATTATTAACTCCAGCAGCACCTCAAACAATGTCTTACAAAGCATACTTGACAACTGCCTGAAGGTGATATATCTTTGACAAGCACAAGCTAGGATCAGCTGCCTTTATTTG
This sequence comes from Orycteropus afer afer, assembly GCF_000298275.1. NCBI lineage: Eukaryota > Metazoa > Chordata > Mammalia > Tubulidentata > Orycteropodidae > Orycteropus > Orycteropus afer. The sequence continues at coordinate 683,106 of NW_006921741.1, forward strand.
TTGCTCTAAAGGAAAACTTTGCATAGCTTTTAACATCACTTCTAAATAATATACCAGAAATGCCTCTAAAACCATTAGTCCTCTACAAGGTCAATTCATGTGTATTCACCAAACCTGTAGAGAGTAACTACTGTGCACAGCCATTTTATAAACAACATTTCATTTAATCCTGTCTTAGTAACTTGAGAAGTAAGTCAACGATAACACCTATTTTATAGATGATGTACCTTAAGATCAGGGACATTAAGTAATTAGGCCAAGGTCATACAATTGATAAGGGCTAGTTTCAAACCTTGGCTGGCTTTAGTGTTTTTCTTCCCTCACTATCCAATTCTGTCTCCCTATACATGCCAGGAACCAGACTGATATTGCAAGTATAAAAGTTAATTTCACCCATGCTCTCAAGGCCTCACAAAGTCTGGGAGATGATACACAAGCAGAGAAGACAGAATTAAAGGCCAAACAGAAATAACAATAACAGATAGTAAAATAAAGAGGAGAGAATTTCTTGTCACTTGGATCTGGAAAGACCTGACAAAGGGGGAAATCTTGATTTAGGTTTTCACAAATTAACAGGATTTTGAAAATGATGGTAGACTAAGGAAGACTACTGAGAGACAACCACCACAGGAATTATAAATTTGGGCTAAGCTGTCAGACAGATTATGAGTCCAACAAAAATCTCAGAATCAAATTCTAGATAAAGAAATTATCAGGTAAATAGCAAAAGAAACATTTATTATGCATAAAATGAAGTATTGAAAGTAAAACTAAGAAAAAGGGACCAATGGCATAGAATAAGGAGTTCTGGTGGTGCAATGCCTACAGTATTTGACTGCTAACCAGAAGATTGGTGGTTCAAACCCACCGCCTGCTCTGTAGAAGGAAGATAGGGCAATCTACTTCTGTAAAGATCTACCACCTTGGGAATCCAATGGAGTTGCTATGAGTTGGAATCAACTCAATAGCAGTGAGTTTTGGTTTGGTTTTGGCATAGAATAGCGAATAAAACATCTCAAATAAAAAATATAATTATAAATTAAATAAAAACAAGAAGAAATTAAGGTCAATATAAAACTATATAAGAGGGAGAAAAAATACCCCCAAAGAAATCTTGGATAATTATCGATATTAGAAAAAAAAAAAAAGGACTTTAAAAGAAAAAATATTATTTGGTATAGAAAAGATCAATCCATAATGATGACAAAATCAATTCACCGGGAGGTATAAGAGTTATAACTTGTATGAAGAACACTGGTGGAACTCTTGCCTTCTAGGTGGGAGACCCAGCCAATGTACCTCAGACTCAGCCACCACCCAACTGTCTGTCAGTGGGGCCTTGCATGTTGCAACAATGCTGAACAGGTTTTAGTGTTGCTTCCAAATTAAGTTAGACTAGGAAGAAAGGCCTGGCAATCTACTTCCAAAAAATTAGCCAATGAAAACCCTCCAATCACTCTAGGTAGCATTTCCTTTTGCTCCACATGGATTTGCCAGGAGTCAGGGGGCCAACTCAATGGCAGCTAACAACAACAATTTGTATGCATTAGATTATAGCACTTTAAAATATTTAAATCAAGTTGATAAAAGTGTAAGGAAAAATTAAGTAATCTAATAACTTCATAGTGAGCAATGTTAAACATTTATCTCTCAGTAACTGGTAAGATTAAGCAGACAAAATATCAAGAAAAATATAGGAGATTTTATCAATATAATGAACATGATAGAATCTATATGTACCCCTGTTCCCAAAGAGAAGAACATATATACTTTTCAAGCAACACAGAATATTTGTAAAAGTTAACTGTGTACTGAACTGTAAAGCAAGACTCAAGAAATCATAAAAAATCCATATAACAGAGACAACATTCTCTGACAAGAACTCAATAAATTTAGAAATTAATAGCAAAAAATAAATAAAAAGAAGAAAATACATTTTAAAACACTCTCCTAAACGACTCGCAAACAAAGCCTGTCAGAAATTAGAAATTACTTAGAACAAACCAATAACAACAACAACAAAAATCACAGCAAACTTGTGGATTGTAGTTAACGTGATCATTCTAAAGAATTTTATAGTTATAGATTCTCATATTAGGAAAAAATGGGACTTTCAGTAAGATGGCAGAATGAACAGGCAAACTACACAGATCCTATTCAACAAATAAAAGAGACACCTATTGCCACAAATACAGAAGATAATCCTGGAGCCCTAAACTTAGAAAGGAAGGATACAGAAGTGGATTAAATACTAACTAGTAGAGGAACCTGAATGAAAACAATGAATAAGGAGACAAACAGCTGTGGACTATCAGCTATCCTGACAGCATGGCCAGTTTGAATATTTCCAATTGGTGTTAAGACCTGGGCCGGTAACCTAAAAATCACCCCTGCTCACCAAGGACAGCATGGACAACTGCACTGGTGGCTGACAACTAAAAAGGGAAACAGCAAAGGAGACAAACAGCTGTGGAATTTTTGGCTATCTAAAGGGCACAGCCATTTTGAATATTTACAAGTGGTGTGTGTGGTCATTTTGGATATTTAAAACAGCAGCATTCGGATTCCAGTGACCTAAGAAAAGGCTCCACTTGCCAAGGATAGCACAGGTAACCACACTGGAGGTTGACAACTGGAAAAATATGATATTCCCCTTGTTATTATTATACCCCATAACCTTTTGATGAATGGAGGGGTGGCCATGCCCCACCTCAACTCACCTTCTGGACCAGCAGAAATTCCATACAAGTCTGAGTACTCTGATGAGCCTGGGTGCCCTGCCCTGCCCCAATTTTTTTTAGTTGTTTGTTTTAAAATTATTCTTTTTTTCTTCCTTTTAATTTTTATTCTTTCTTTCCCCTAATCAGGATCTACTTTCTGGGTTTTTGCCCTTCCCTTTTCCTGGTTCCCATCTTTTTTCTTTCTTTTGGTTCCACCCATCACCTGTTTTTCTTTTCACATTTTTCTTACTTTTTTCTTAATTATTCTTTTATTCTAGCTTTTTTCTCTTATCCCCCCTCCCAAAATACTGTGGTTTTATTTTTTCTCTTTTTCTATTTATATTTTGTCTCTTTAAAGCGTTTCTTTGAATATATCTTCTCATTTATTGCCTTTCTTGTTTTTTTGTTGTTTTTGTTTTTCTTTTTGGTGATTGCTCATGTGTGTATCCAGTGTGTGTTTTTTGTCCTCTTGTTTTTACTTTTTTGGAGGTTCTTTTGATTGTTACTTTTGTCTAACTGAGCGTGAGACAGCAACCGTGACCATGTAACCCAACCATACCCACACTTCCTGCATGCCCACCTACTGAGTGAGTGTCACCATTTGCTTCTGCACCAACTAGCCAACAATACACAACATCCAATACAAGCCTGACTCACCCTTAACTGCTCTTCACAAACAGCTAACAGAGATCTGTGCACTCACTCTCCTTCTCTATCATACCCATCAAAAAACAGGTGGTGAGTGTATAAGTGCTGCCAACTAGCAAAACAGGGGAGCAAGGTATCCTCCATACTGAGATATATCAAAACAAAACAAAGAAAAAAAAAATCTTGGGTAAATCATGCCAACATACAATGACCAATTAAATATAAAAACAATAGCATCACAATGTCTCAGAGACAACTGACCATCACAGTGCACACAAAGAAGATAAAAGTAATAGAAACAAGGGAACAGGACACAGACTCAGAAATCATCCCCGAAGAATAAGCAGCATTGGAACTCCCTGATAAGGAATTCAAAAGAATTATATTGCAGTACCTTCAGTGGGTTGAGAGATAGATCAAGGAAAACACTGACAAAATTAGGAAAACACAGACAAAATGCTAGAAAAATTTGGGAAGAAAATATAAGAACAAAATGAAAAATCAGAAATGATATAAAATGCACAGATAGAAATCCAGAAGATTAATACTAAGATTTCAGTAACACGTGACACACTGAATAGGCAAAGGAACAGAATTGAATCAATGGAAGACAGAATTAGTAAGAATGAAGACAAATACCTCAATACTACTTTGGTAAAGGATCAATCAGAAAAAAGATCAAAACAAAATGAAGAAAGCCTAAGATTCATGTAGGATATCATCAAAAGGAATGACCTACATATAATTGGAATTCCAGAACAGGAAAAGAAAAATAAAACCACAGAGAAAATTGGTGAAGATTTGTTGGAAGAGAATTTCCTTGATATGATGAAAAATGATGATATATCCATTGAAGAAGTTCAACAAATCATGAACAGGAAAGACCCCAAAAGAAAATCACCAAGATCATCATCAAACTCACCAAAACCAAAGACAAAGAAAGAATCCTGAAAGCAGGACAGGAAAAATGAAAAGTTACCTACAAAGGAAACCAATATAATTAAGTTATGATTTTTCAGCAGAAACCATGCAGGCAAGAAGCCAATGGGATGGTATATACAAAACCCTGAAAGAGAAAAATTTCCAACCAAGAATTATATACCCAGGAAAATTGTTTCTCAAATTTGATGGTGAAATTAGGACCCCTCTTGGGTTTCCGAGGCAGTCACTATGGAAGTAGATTGCCCCAGCTTCCTTCCGAGGAGTGATTTGAACCACCAGCCTTCTGGTTAGCAGTCAAATGCCTTAGGCACTATGCCACCAGAGCTCCTAAAGAAGATATACATATGCCAAATAAGCATATGAAAAGATGATCAATACCAGATGTCATTAGAGAATTGCAGATTGAAACAGCAATGAGATTTCAATATATCACTAAAATCCAAAACAACATCAAAAGCTGATGAAGCAACAGGAAGTCTCATTCATTACTCCTGGGACTGCAAAATGTTATAGCACCTTTGGTATATAGTCTTGTAGTTTCTTACAAAGTTAGATGTAGGCTTATCATTGTATTCAGCAATGGTGCTTCTAGGTATTACCCAAATGAGTTTCAAAACATGTCCACATAAAAATCTGCACAAGAATGTTTATAGCAGCTTTACTCATAATTTCCAAATTTTTGAAGGAACCAAGATGTTCTTCAATAGATGAATAGATGAACTGTAGCACATCTATAAAATGGAATATAAGTAAGATCAAAAAATGAGTTACCAAGCTAGGAAAAGACATGAAGGAACCTTAAGTGCATAGTACTAAATGGAAAAAAAAAAAAAAAAAAGCAAAATATACATAGAGGATGATTTCAGTTATATGATATTCTAGAAATGAAAAAAAAAAATATAAGGACCTTATAAAGATCACTGGCTGCAAGGGGTCCAGAGAGAGAGGGAAGAGATGAGTGAGTGGAGCACATGGCATGTTTAGGGTACTGAAACTATACTGTATGACCTTTAGTGGTGCACACGTGATATTATGCATATGTCAAAACCCATAGGATTGTCCAACACAAAGAATGAATCCTCATAAAAACTATAGACTTTAGTTAATGATGATATATAAATTGTTATCAATTATAACAAATTGTAAAAAATGTACATTCAATGTAAGATGTTAATAATAAAAACAATGTACAGGTAGGAGAAGGGGTATATGGGAACTCTGTACTTTCAGCACAATTTTTCTGTAACAAAGAAAATATGAAAGTTTATTTTTAAAAAATACAACTGCAGAGGCAGCAGAGATTAAAAAGATAATATTGGAAGACATTTAGGCAACAAATTTTAAAACTTAGGTAAGTATACAAATTACTAAAAAATATATTAATTATCAAAACTTATTGAAAAGAAAATGTAGAATCTGAATGTTCCTATACTCACTCAAGGAACTGAATGAGTAATTAAAATCTTCCCCCAAAAGAAAAGAACAGATCCAGATGACTTGACATATTTAAATAAATAATTCTAAACATACACAAATTCTTTCAGAAAATAGATTAAGAAACACTGCTCAACTCATTTTAAGAAACTCTCACAGTCATAAGGAGCTCTGGTAGTATAGTGCTCAAGGCATTTGCCTACTAATCAAAAGGTGGTGGTTGGAATTCACCAGTCACTCCAAGGAAGAAAGATGAGGTGGTCAACTTCTGTAAAGATTCACAGCCTTGGAAACCCAATGGAGGTCACTATGAGTCAGAATTGACTCAATGGCAGTGAGTTGGCTTAGTTTGGCATTATAGTCTTAGTAACAAAAACAGTCAACAATGGCATAAGGAAAGAAAGATATAGACCACATATCCTGAACAAAATATTAGTAAACCAAATGCATTAATTTATGAAAAGGTAAAAATAAACAACATAATTTAGTTTATTTTAGGAATACAAAAATCCCTTAACATAATTCATCAAATTAAAATATTCCAGGAGAAAAACCGTATGTTCATCTAAATATATGTTGGTGTTGCTGTTGTTAGGTGCCATCGAGTCGTCTCCAACTCATAGAGACCCCATGCACAGCAAAACAAAACTTCCTGATCCTGCACGAGCCCCATGATCCCTGCTATACTTGCAGCCACCATGTCAATCAATGTTGTTGAAGGCCTTCTCCTCTTTTCATCAACCATCCACCCTACCAGGCATGACATCCTTCTCCAGGGAATGGTCCCTTCTGACAACATGACCAAAATAGGTGAGATGAAGTCTGGCCATTCTCGCATCCAAGGAGCATTTCGGGTGCACTACCTCCAGGAAAGATCTGTTATGTTAGTTCTTTTAGCAATCCATGGAATTTTCAGCATTCTTTGCCAGCACCACAACTCCAAAGCATCAACTCTTCTTCGGTCTTCCTTATTCATTGTCCAGCTCTCACATGCATACAAGACAACTGGAAATATCATGGCTTGTGTCAGGCACAACTTAGTCCCCAAGGAGACATCCTTGTTCCTTAGCACTTGAAACAGTCCTTCGCAGTTGACTTTCCCAAGGCTACATGTTGTCTAATGTCCTGCCTGCTGCTTCCATTGGCATCGACTGTAGAACAAGCAACATGAATTCGTTGATAACCTCAATCTTCTCTCCATTTATTGTGATGCTGCTCATTGGCCCAGTTGTGAGGATTTTTGTTTTCTTTATATTGAGATGTAATCCATACTGCAGACTGTATTCTTCAATCTTCATCAGTAAGTGCCTCAAGTCATCCTCA
>NW_006921741.1:695322-712642 GCF_000298275.1 Orycteropus afer afer
CTTCCTTCTTCCTTGTCTGTCTCAGTCTGTAAGCTGGGCTGATATCTGTGCACCATGTGCATCCCGCTGAGTTTGAAACACTAGTGGCTCAGCCTCAAAACTCACATCAACACATCACCATGGTAGGACAAACCAACAGACAAGTTTGTCTCCCTGTTGGAAACCTCTCGTACCACCCTTACCTGCATCCCTGTGGCTGACTCCTCCTCTGTCCGGATTCCTAGGTGTTTTAATCTCCTTTCTCCTGCTCTCCCGCCCTGCTGCTTTGGGTGTGCCTGAGTTCCCTCTCCTCACCTGGATCCTTGCGGCTGATTGCTCCTCTGTCCAGGTTCTTGGCTTTTTAATCCCCCTTTTTCCGTTCTCCCGCCCTGCTGCTTTGGGCGTGCCTGAGTTCCCCCTCCTCACCTGGATCCCTGTGGCTGATATATCTAAATATATACAGAATTTTAATTAAATTCAATATTGCTTCTTGACTAAATTAGGAATTGAAGAAAACTTGCTTAAACTGATAAAGGATAGCTACAAAAAAAAATCATAATGCAGCAAGCATCATAATGGAAAAATTTTAAACTTATCCCTTCTAAAATCAGGGATATAATAAGAATGCCCATTATTACTGTTTTTCTTTAATACTGAGGAACTCTGATGGGACAGTGGGTGAGAGATTTTGGCTGCTAACCAAAAATTAGGTGGTTCACACCCACTAGCCACTCTGGGGAAAAAGATGAGGCAATCTACTTACGTAAAGATTTACAACTTGGAAACCCTATGGGGGTCGCTATGAGTCAGAATCAGCTTGAAGGTAATGAGTTTGATTTGTTTTTCTTTAACATTGCATTTCAGTTACTCACCAGATAATGAGACAAAATATAATAAAAAAAATTAAAAAACGTGGAAAAAAAGAAAGTAAGAATAATTGAAACCGAAAAGAATGGCCGCCTAAAAAACCCAAAGAATCTTCAGACAAATTAGTAGAATAAATATATTAATCAGAAGTCATTAAGAAGACGTCACTCAACTGAGTGGTCGTAACATCATTATCCAGTCACTCTGGCTGGACCATCGGGCAGATTAGAAAATTAAAACAAACAAACAAAACCTCTTACTCTTAAGAAATGTTTCCATGTCCGTAAGTGTTATGGCCAGATTCTTCAGATTCTTCTTAAACTTCAGGTAGAAAACACTTCTTAGGACTTTTAAAATTGGAACTGACCTTTAAGCGTCCTGTGGTTTCTGAATCAGATTACTGCTATGCATTGTATGTGTGTGACTAGCATTGCAGAACAGGAAAGACTTTAAACAATACATTTATTGCTATTTAAGCTATATGGTAACATCACTTACATCTCTGCAATTCTATAAAAACTCAAAAGTATCAAAATGTTCACATAAATTTGTAGTGCTTGCAAGCATGAATAACTCAAAACACATCCACTATCTCTGCAAAGCAGCAAAGAAATACCAGGTCTTCTATATGGACAAAACCAAATTTAAAATGAAGTACACCACCATAAATTGCTACAATTAGAGTCCAGGTGCAGATGCTAAGGTAATCAGCCAAGTACACAATTACAGCATACTTCCTAGGTTCTCATACATTGTCCATTACAAACCATACCATTTTATTACAACTTTTTGTCTTTTTTATGGGGGCAGAGGGGGGAATCACATTAAATGTACACAGTTTTTCACCTTTTCAGATTTAACAATAATTAATATTTACCCATACTTTCTTTTTCAATGGCCTAATGTAGTTTGGAAGGAGCTCTGGTGGTTCTGTGGTTGGGCTGCTAACCAAAAGGTCAGCAGTTTGAACCCACCAGTCGCTCTACGGGTGAAAGATGAAGCACTCTTCTCAAGATTTACAGCCTTAGAAACCCTATGGGGTACTTCTATTCTGTCCTAGAGGATCAGTATAAGTTCAATGGCAGTGAGTTTGGGGTTTTGGGGATTTAATTAAGTTTGGAGTCTAAGTTTTGTATTTTGCATGACCTATACGACTCAACAGCAACTAACCACAACAACAGATGCTCATAATAGTCACCTTTTCATACCTTTAGAATTAACAGTATTATTTTCAGGCATACAAAAGAATTTGTATAGCTCTCATAGCTTTATTCTTTTTCTTAACTGAAGGAAATATGCTGAAATTTAAGCAACTTCTCTTGAAAGTCAGCCAACAGCTTTTGAGAGCACTGTTTGGCACATGAATGACAGTCCTTCAAACACATGAATTGGTCACCCCAATTCCCTGCTTTAAAATTTTTACGATCTATTCTGAGAAAGTTGGCAGTTTCTATTGCTTTTCATTGCATTGCTTGGCATGTGTCAGTCACTTTTTCTGGAAACATAACTTTTTCATTTTAATGCTGCATCATAACACAGTATTTTTGAAGTCATTTAAAATATAATTAGGGATCAAAATTTAAACTAAAATTCAACCCCCCTGTAATGATATTAACTGAATTAATAATCAAGTGATTAAATATCTTCCATGCATGGCCAAATTTACACATCTGCAGGCAATGTAACAGTGTAGTAAATTAACTTTTCTGACTGGCAACTGGCAGGATTGTTTAATTTGTTTTACTTAATTGTTTTTAATTAATTTGTTAATTTTGAGATGCTTCTCAATTCAGAAACATTAACATGTAGGGGAGCTCTGGTAGCATAGTGGCTAAGGCACTTGACTGCTAACCAGAAGGCTGGCGGTTCAAACCCACCAGCCACTCCTCGGAAGGAAGGTTGGGCAATCCTACTTCCGTAGTGATACTGCCTCGGAAACCAAGGAGGGGTCGCTATGAGTCAGGGATGACTCGACGGCACATAACAACAACAACAACAACAACAACATGTAGGGAGAAGTAACTCAATGTCAAGGGAATACTATAATAATAATGATTGTCATATACTATTTCCCTATGCTCGGAAGGAAAATGAGGCAATCTACTTCCGTAGTGATACTGCCTCGGAAACCGACGGCATATAACAACAACAACAACAATTTCCCTATAAGGCAGTTCTAGTCTGTTACCTTGGGTCACTATGAGGCAGAATTGACTCAATGGCACCTAACAACAAACATCACCACCTGCATGAAAGATACTTTGTAGCCCTGTAACAGAGGTATTAATCCTTCATTATGAATGATAAAATTTAAGGCCACAATAGTTAGAGAATTTTACTAGGACAAATAAATAATAGGGCTTTGAAACCCAGAGGGATCAAAAAGTCTATTCTCTTTTCATCATACCTGTATTTCCCTAGTCTGAAGTTGCACTTGCATATCACCTGGGCGCTTGGATTTTGTGGTGGGGTAGGGGTGGGGGATTCACAGGGCTGATCATCTTTCCTATTCAGCCGGTAAAGTCAAATAATAACACACTGGTAATGGTTTGTCTACACTTTCTCACAGTTGTGTCATAATCTACATGTGTCTCATTCTTCTAACTTTAAAAGGTTGGCTATTCAAATACATAGAGTAATAAAGAAAAATGTCACAATCTTAAATATGGTATGGATCTACCTAAATTTATAACATATTTGACCCATACAGTGCCATAATATTCAAATCACCTTTTAGAATTGAGTACTTAATTACAAGTAATCATCATAATCCTTCGAGTGTTTGTTTTCAAAATACACAATCAAATGAAAATAAAATAAACAGACAGAAGAAAAGGCTAAGTAATTTTTTTAAGTCAAATAAATAGAGAGTGGAGGATCCAAACCAGGTTTGTCTGACAAGACAATCATAAGTTTTTGAAGGGAGCAATATTTTTTTAGGGCTATTTTGAGCATCTGCTTCTACTTGTCATATTTACAAACATGGATACAAAAATCCCAGATAAAATTGTAGCAAATGGAATTCAGAATACATCATAATAAAGATGAGTATACCTCAGGAGTACAAGGATGGCTTAGAACCAGAAAATCCAATAATATAATTAGAAATATTATATGATTAAAAGAGAAATGACCAATACAAGAAATGCTGAAGTGCTGATAGATTCTAACACCCTTCACAGCAATACACTTAAATGCTCACCAGCAGGAGAAAGGTTACTAATTATGACTGATCAACACAGCAAGTATAGGGAACCATTAAAAATTACCTTTATGGAGACTATATAATAACTGGATCTCTGGTAGCATAGTGGCTAAGACACTTGCCTGCTAACCAGACGGCTGGCGGTTCAAACCCACCAGCCACTCCTCGGAAGGAAGGTTGGGCAATCCTACTTCCGTAGTGATACTGCCTCGGAAACCCAAGGAGGGGTCGCTGTGAGTCGGGGCCGACTCGACGGCACATAACAACAACAACAACAACATATAATAACTTGGAAAATTCTTATGATGTTATTATTATTGGAAACATCAGCATATGAAATTGTACATATATTTACAATTATTCAAGAGAACAAGTATAGATGAAAACACTGAAAATGTGCATGACAAAACGCTAAATGTGATCTGATAATAAATACAAAGGCATTATGGTTAGTTTGTTTTTTTTCTTTTTTTGTCTTTTCAAGTTTTTAGTTCCAATATTTCAGTGAAAAATATAACCTCATTTAAATAAAAAGCTTTTTATCGTAACTATAAAAAAATATGTTGAAGCCACTTTCCTCATTCTCCTGATCATTTGTATTCATTCTCTTCTTCATCTTCAGGGCAGTTTGCATTATCAAGGATACATGTTTCCCAGACATTTGCAAATATTTTGTTCTGCACATTGGCTGTTTCATACCTCATTCAAGGACTTCATGAGGCACGAGCACTATTTACACATACCAGGCTTTAATAGTGGTCACATGGAGAAAAACATTTTATCTGCTGTCATATATAATACATTTGAGAAATAAATATTGCATTCTGAATGTAAGATTGGCCAACTTCCATTTGTATAGGGCGACAAAAGTTAGAAGAGATTAAATTCGTTTTATTTTCTCATTCCAAACTCAAAACTCCATGTCCTTATGACCTATAAGAATTCCAGGCAATGTGTCATATGTTTTCACATTCATCACGCAGCCTATCTATTCTCTTGCAGAAACTACAGGCAACATTTTAAAAAAGTTCTATAAATCTACTTTAAACCTGAAACAAAGGATATTGCCCATGGGCCATACATTTACACTATCATCTCTGAGACCAAAAGAATTCCATTGACTTATTCCTCCTGGTTGACAGGAAACTCAAGCCCTATCCACTGTCATCTTTTCCCAATCACTTTATTCTACTCTTCTCCTGACTAGAATTCCTTTCTTCCAAGTTCTTATTCATAATTGTGGAGACACCAGAAGCTGATTCCAGATATAGCACAATATCCTGGAATGTACAGGGATTCTCTAATCACAGAGACAGAGTTTTGGGCCACTTCATAATCATTTTGCCCTGAACAAGTTGTATAACCTCTTAGGACACCATCAAGGACAACAAGATCCACTCATAGCATTGTTGTAAAGATCACAGAAGTTTGCCTATGTGAGGTTGGCACATAGGGGGTTCACATTACATATGCTGAATAAGTAAATTATTACTTGAACAAATAAACCTACAGCACAAAACCAAAAAGAAAACAAACTCACTGCCATTGAATCGATTCCCACTCATAGAACCCCCTTTGGGTTTCCAAGGTGGTAAATCTTTATGGAAGTAGATTGTCCAGTCTTCCTTCCGTGGAGTGGCTGGTGGGTTTGAACCTCCAGTCTTTAGGTTAGCAGCCAAATGCCATAGGGACTACACCACCAGAGCTCCTTCCTGTAGCACAAGGAGTGCTAAAATGAGGAAAGTAACTAGAAGTGTGTTATAATGTGGTACTAGTAGTAGTAGCAGCAACAGCAGTGGAAGCTGCCAAATTTCAGGGGGATACTGAGAATCAGGATCAGCCCAAAGGCAATTCCTATGAATTGGAGATGAGACATACTTCTTCTCTCTGAATTTTTCACCATTTCTGACACCAGCTGTCATCTACCATGGCACTCTCTACTCTTTGCTGGCTTAGATAATTTGTTACAATGGGCACAAAGAACTCACAGACCATACTCACAATTAAATGGTTTCTTAAGACATAAAAGGGTACAACTCAGGATCAGGATCAACGGACTACAACTCAGGATCAGAATCAAGAAACATGTAGGCAAATTCCGGATGGTTCCCCCAATGTGGAGCGCATAACCCTACTTTCTTTAGGGCAGGACAGCTCTCTCAGCTCCTCACAACCAAGCAAGCAAGCTCTTGTCTCAGCCACGCAAGACTCTTCTCAGCCCCTTCAGGACAGGGCTCCTCTTGGTCATACTTGCCCCTCTTCAGCTATGCAGGCCTCTCTGCTGTTGGCCTCCCTACCACCAGCCACTCTACTGCTAACTGACTCAGCTCTTAGCTTTTTTACTCAGTCCTCTTAACTACATTCCTAGCAGCAGGTTTCTGCCTTCACCACCAACTTTGCCATGGGATGTCTTGAGTGTTACAGCTCTTGACCTGTGTTACAGTTCTTTTAGGAGGTTCCTCACCTCCTCTTTCTCTGCTTCTTCTCTCTTCTTGCTTCCCTTTGCTTCTCTTTCCTTTCTCCTTTTCTATGGGGTTGGCTGCTTATATAAGCAACCAAAAAAAAAACAAAAAACAAAAAAAACCTCACTGCCATGGAGTCAGATCCAACTCACAGTAACCCCTCCTTGGGTTTCCAAAACAGTATCCCTATGAAAGTAGATTGCCCAACTTTCCTTATATAAGAAAACTCCCTGTCAATTTCAAAGCAAGGCTCTCCCAGCAGGACCACAAACTGCCCAAACCCTTCAATGGCCTATGTAATTTCATTTGTATAAAACTGACCAATCCCCTCAGTAGATGTTAGTCACTTCCTTTGCAAAACACATTGAATAATTCCTGCAAAATAAAAACTAACAAGGAATGTCAAATTGATCAATCACAGGGCAGGCTGTAGCCCAGAGCCAGAAAAAAAGTATCAAATCATCAAGTTGTTTACAAGTTAGGCAGGAAATGTTAATCAATCTGGGGTAACAAATCTTCTGGGGTAGAAAACTAGGACAAATGTGACTCCTCAAGGTTTAGAGTTGAAATCACTCAAGCTGTTTTTACAAAGAACCAAGGCAAAATGCTACACAAGGGAATTCACTCACCACAGGTGAAGAGAAAATTATTTGCCTGTTTGTCTAGATTTGCATTCTAAACCTTTCTCTGCCACTCATTATCTGTGTGACTTTGGGACAAAAACTCTTCCTCTTTGGGTACCAGATTCCTAGTCAATAAAGTGATAAATCCTATTAGATGATGTCTTAGAGTCTTTCCTATCTTTATGATCTCCATACTTTTGTTTCTTTCGTTTTTAATCATACTAGTGCACAGCTTTAAGCCCTGCTCACTTCCTTGAGAAAAGTCCTCAGCTCTTTTCTTTTCACCTTATATTTCCTGACAGCTGTCACTTCTTACACAGAAGTACAGAAAGGGCTTGTCATAGCCCCGAGCAAGCATGGGTAGTTGGCAGCCGAAGAGCAGAACTGAGTGAATAGGGTAAATACTCTAACCTTCCCACCTTGAGCAGGGCAGTGCACAGCATTTGATCAGACAAGGCTTTCTCCAGCCCTTCCATCTGGAACTCCCTCTGTGTTCAACCAGTCACTCACATTCTTGTTACAATTTCCTCACGAGTCAGCAGCAAATTGGAGCCAAAGGGTCTGAGTGCTTTGTGCACATGGGAGCCTTCACTGCCTGGCAATTCCCAGCTGTCCTGCCACAGTTCATCCGCAGCAATAAATGAGCCTGGTCAGCACTCACTTGGGAAGCTGCAGCAGCACTTAATCTAGGAATGAGAGAAGGGAGAGCTCTGTTCACTGAAGCAAAGGCTTTTTCCACAAATGGCTAAAAAGAGCTCTCGCTTCAAGCAAAGGGCCTGCCAGAGACAGCTCAGAGGCACACCCCAGGGGTGGGGCAGAGGTGGGCAATGGAATCCTGTAAGGGAAAGGGGGAGCTGGATTCTGGAGAGATAGGCAGCTACACAGAGAAGTCGACTCCAGCAGCAGGTTGAACTGTCCAACTGGGGTTACCTTGACATATCATAAAATAAAAAGTTACCTTCATGCTTATTACCTACAAAAGGCTTCACAGTGCACTTAGAAATAATCATTACCACTTTTTGAATAACTACTCTGATCCAGTAACCTTGTGAATAGATATGTCCCTTTTCAGATAGGAAAATGAAGAAGTCACTTACAGATATTAGTAAATTGCTGTAGCTCAGATTCCCCAGAAGATGAGGATTCATAAAGTTTCTCAATGAAGATAGAAGAACTGGGAAGGTAGCCCTCCACTGTCTTTCTCATCATTAGGTTGCTCTATCTACAAAGTTCCTGAGTACAGTCTAGTAGCTCTGGACTTTTTTCATATAGAATTCTTTATTCTGATCTTGATAACAGCATCCAATTTTACTTTGAGGAACAATAATCTTCCATTTCACATAGTCCTCGTGTGAGTGTGGAGGGGATATGAAACACTGGGCACCTGATTTCAGCTGTCAGGCCACAGTATCCTGTCCAAGGTTCATGAGTGGGCACGACCCAAGCAGAACCAATCCCAGCTTTTAGAAAAGATTAATGTGCATACTAGGAGAGAAGGCCTTGTTACTGGTGACACTGTAAACACTAAAATCCATGTAATGTCAGAGCTTCCGAAAACTCTTTTCAAGCACAGGAGAAAATTAGCCTGGAAATGAAGGCAATGCAAAGAACACTGTGATAAAGGACAGAGAGAGAGAAAGAGAAAAAAAATATTGGAAGGGACAGATATAGCCCCTAGCTAAGGCTCAAATGAGCACTCACCACTTCAGACTTCTCAGTCACATGAAACATTACATTTCCTTACACTTAAGTTCAGTCATGTTGGTTGTCACTTACAACCAAAAGAGTTCTTACAAACACTACTCCATATAAATTTCAAACATATATAGATATATCTACTTCCGTAGTGATATCGCCTCAGAAACTCAAGGAGGGGTAGCTATGAGTCGGGTCCGACTCGATAGCGCATAACAACAACAACAACAACAACATGAAGATAATATCAACAGAGAAATAAATTCTAATACATACAAATGTATTATATAACAGGAATCTTATCTTTGAACAACATGGTGAATAGCACACTCTAAGGAACTACTTACCAATGCAATAGTAAAAAGTGTGAGGCATGGACTTCAAGGACATGAATCTATTAAACAGACAGAGAAGTTGGTGAATTAATCAGCTCAATTTTGCACCAACTCTATCACACTAGACAAGTATTTTCACCTCTCTGAAGGTCAGTCTCCTTATCTGCACAATAGTAACATCTAACTGCCTCCCTCACTCACTAGTTGTGAAAATCATTAGAGAAAAAATGTTAGGGTGCCACAGGAACTAAAACATACTGTATAGATAGGAGGAATCCATTACTAAAGCGACAGATTCTGTTAACTACTGACCCTTTTGCTAAAATATGTGTGCCTGTCTGTGTATCTGTGTCAGTCTGTGTAAGTGTATGTGTATGTTGATGCACTGTGTGGGTGTATATACAGAATAAAATAACATTTCAATGATTGTTCTGCCTTGTCTGTCTTCAGCTTTGATGGCCCAAATACTTTGAGATATTTGTTGGTTTGCAGTGGTGCTTCTGGGGTGATTTTATCCTCCATCAAGCATCATAGCAGTAAAACAATAAAGGACTTTGACAGACTCTGAGTCAAAGCTGTCTGGACAGTTTAATACAAAATTCAATTCTATATGTGATATTTCACCCCAGAATGCAAATGCTCCTGACGGCATGTCCTAGTGGCTTTTAAAACCTCTGAAAAATGCATGAGGTCTGTTAGACTCTGTCTCTTTAAAGCCCAGGTTACTGAGATCAGTAGCCTGGGAGTCATCCTCTCTCCCTTGACCCAATATTCCATCAGGCCATAAATCTTCCCAATCCCACATTATCCTTCCTGCTCCATCAGAGTTGCCATTGCCTGCCTTTAGCCCTTCATCACCTCCCAGGCCCAGTAGATTGTTTCTAAAATAAATATTTGACAATGATACCACCCAGCTGAAAGCCCTTTGAAAGCTCCATATTATTTATCAAATAAAGTATTAATCACTTTTTCTTAATTATCTCTTCAGACTTTTCTCTCACATCTCCTCATAGGCACCTTACATTCTAGCCACATTAAAATGTTACCAAACACTTCCAAAACCACAAGCTCTTTGATAGTTCAATGCTTTGCTTGAAAAATTTCAAAACATCCAGAAAGAATTAATTCAAGCATAAGATACCTTGTGAAGGTTTTCCAAAGCACACCACTTCTCCATTCCATCCAGCCTTCTGGAGCTCAGATCATTAATCCTCATCACCATAACTAACATTTATAGAATGATTACCATGTTCCAACTAAGCTCCAGTATGAAACACCTTACATAAACTAACCTCATTGAATCCTCACAACAGCACTATGAAGTATGTTTTATTCTCATTTTACAGAGGAGTAAAATAAAATGTGTCAGTTAATTTATCAAAATCACAGAGTAATTAGTGATGAAATGTGGTTTGGAATCCAGGCAAATTCCAGAATCCATGTTGCTGTGAGGCTGTAAGCTATGCTACTTGTATTGCAAATACATGCAGAGTCACCCATGGTGAACAAGTTTCAGAGGTGCTACCAGACTAAGACAGACTGGGAAGAAGGGTGGGCCATCCACTTCTGAAAAAATTGGCCACTGAAAACCCAATGAATAGCAGTGAAACACTGTCTGATATATTACTGGAAAACTTAATGAATAACAATAAAACCTTTTCTGATACAGTGCCGAGGATTAACCCCTCAGGTTACAGAGCACTCAAAGTAAGACTGGGGGAGAGAGCTGCCTCTGCAAAGTAGAGTCAACGTTAAAGATGTGGACAGAGTAAAGCTTTCACAACCTTCATTTGCTGATAGGGCATAACTCAAAATGAGAAGAGACAGTCACAAACATCCATAAATAATCAGAACATGGAATGTAAAAAGTATGAATCTAGGAAAACTGGAAGTTGAGAAAGTGAAACGGAACACATAAAGATCAATATTGTAGGCATCAGTGAGCTGAAATGTACTGGTAGTGGTGATTTTGAATCATAAAATCATATTGTACTATGCCAGGAATGACAAATGGAAGAGGAATGGCATCCCACTCATCATTAAAAAGAATATTTCAAGATCTGTCCTAAAGTACAATGCTGTCAGTGATAGGATAATATCCGTATGTCTACAAGGAAGACCAGTTAATATTACTATTATGCAAAATTATGCACCAACTACTAAAGCCAAAGATAAAGAAATTGAAGACTTTTAGCAATTTTGCAGTCTCGAATTGATCAAATATGTAATCAAGATGTATTGATAATTAGTAGTGATTGGAACGTGAAAGTAGAAAATAAAGAAGCAGCACTGGTAGCTGGAAATACGACCTTGGTGATGGAAATGATGCCAGAGATTACATGATAGAATTTTGTAAGATCAACAAGTCATTAATTACAAATAACTTTTTTCAACAACATAAACAGGGACTATACATGTAGACCTCACCATATGGAATATACAGGAATCAAACTGACTTCTGTGGAAAGAGACACTGGAGAAGGTCAACACTATCAGTCACAACAAGGCAGGAGGTGACTGTGGAACAAACTATCAATTTCACAAATGCAAGCTGAAGAAAATTAAAACAAGTCTTCAAAAGCAAATAAAAGACCTTGACTATATCCCACCTGGGGAGCTCTGGTAGCATAGTGGCTAAGGCACTTGACTGCTAACTAGAAGGCTGGCGGTTCAAACCCACCAGCCACTCCTCAGAAGAAAGATGGGGCAATCTACTTCCGCAGTGATCTTGCCTCAGAAACCCAAGGAGGGGTCGCTATGAGTCAGGTCCGACTCGACAACACACAACAACAACAAAAACATATCCCCCCTGAATTTAGAGACCATCTGAAGAACAGATCTGATGCGCTGACTAGATGAGTTGTAGGATGACATCAAGAACATCATCCACTAAGAACACAAAAGGACATTAAAAAGACGTTGTTGTTGTTATGTGTCGTCAAATCATCTCTGACTCACACAACAGAACAAAACACTGCCCAGTCTTGTGCCAGCCTAATGATCCGTACTATACCTGCCCCATCACTGCAACCACCATATCAATCCAACTTATTGAAGGCTTTTTTCTCTTTCGTTGATCTTCCACTTTACTAAGCATGACATTCTTCTCTAGAGAATGGTCCCTTCAAACAACATGACCAAAGTAGGTGAGACGAAGTCAAACCATTCTCACTTGCAAGGAGCATTCCGGCTGCACTTCTTCCAGGACAGATTTGTTAGCTCTTGTAGCAGTCCATGGTACTTTCAGCATTCTTCACCAACATCACAACTCAAAAGCACCAACTCTTCTTCATTCTTCCTTATTCATTGACCAGCTCTCACATACATATGTGGTGACTGAAAAATACCATGGCTTGGGTTAGGCGCATCTTAGTCTTCAAGGAGATATCTTTGCTCTTCAGCACTTGAAAAAGGTCTTTTGCAACAGATTTGCCCAATGCAATACATCTTTTGATGTCTTGACTGCTGCTTCCCTTGGAATTGACTGTGGAACCAAGCAATATGAAGTCTTTGACAACTTCAATCTTCTCTCCATCTATCATGATGCTGCTTATTGGTCCAGATGTGAGGATTTTTGTTTTCTTTATATTGAGTTGTAATCCATACTGCAGACTGTAGTCTTCCATCTTCATTAGTAAATGCTCCAAGTCATCCTCACTTTTAGCAAGCAAAGTTGTGTCATCTATGTATCTCAGGTTGTTATTGATCCTTCCTCCAATCCTGATGTCACTTCTTCTTCATATAGTCCAGCTTCTCAGATTATTTGCTCAGCATACAGATTAAATAAGTATGGTGAAAGGATACAACCCTGATGCACTCCCTTCCTGGTTTTAAACCATGCAATATCCCCTTGTTCTGTTTGAATGATAACCTGCTGATCTACATACAGGTTCCTCATGAGAACAATTAAGTGTTCTTGAATTCCCGTTTTTCTCAATGTTATCTATAATTTTTTATGATCCACACAATCGAATGCCTTTGCATAGTCAATTAAACACAAGTAAACATCTTTGGCACAGTGCCTAAGGCATTTGACTGCTAACCAGGAGACTGGTGATTCAAACCTACCAGCCACTCCTCGGAAGGAAGGTTGGGCAATCTACTTTTGTAGTGATACTGCCTCAGAAAACCAAGGAAGGGTCACTATGAGTCAGGATTGACTCGACGGCAGTGAGTTCGGTTTTTTGGAGTTTAAACATCTTTCTGGTATTCTTTGCTTCTAGCCAAGATCCATCTGATATCAGCTATAATATCCTTTGATCCACATCCCTTTCTGAATCCAGCTTGCATTTCTGGAAGTTCTCTGTCAATATACTGCTGCAGCCGTTTTTGAATTACCTTCAGTAAGATTTCATTTGTATGTAATATCAGTGATATTGTTCTATAATTTCAACGTTCTGTGGGATCACCTTTCTTTGGAATGGGTACAAATAGGGATCTCTTCCAGTCAGTTGGCCAGGTAGCTGTCTTCCAAATCTTTTGGCATGGCTGAGTGAGTGCCTCCAGCTCAGCATCCATTACAATGGGTATTCCGTCAATTCCCAGAGCCTTATTTTTTGCCAGTTTTTTTAGTGCAGCTTCAACTTCTTCCTTCAGTACCATTGGTTCTTGATTATATGCCACCTCTTGAAATGGATGATCATCTACCAGTTCTTTTTGGTATAGTGACTCTGTGTATTCCATTCATCTTCTTTTGATGTTTCCTGCATCACTCAACATTTTGCCCATGGAATCTTTCAATTCAAGGGTTAAATTTCTTTCCTCAGTTCTTTCAGCTTGAGAAATGCTGAGTGTGTTATTTCCTTTTGCTTTTCTAACTCCAGGTCTTTGCACATTTCATTATAATAATTGACTTTGTCTTCTTGAGCTACTCTTTGAAATCTTCTGTTCAGCTCTTTTGTCTTATCGATTCTTCCATCTACTTTAGCTACTCTCTATTCAAGCACAAATTGCAGAGTCTCTTCTGACATCCATTTTGTTTTTTTCTTCCTTTCCTGTCTTTTCAATGACTTTTTGCTTTCTTCATGGATGATGTTCTTGATGTCATCCCACATTCTTCTAGTTTTGGGTCACTGGTGTTCAATGCATCAAATCTATTCTTTACATGGTCTCTGAATTTGGAAGGGATATAATCAAAGTCATATTTTGGCTCTTGTGGACTTCTTTTAATTGTTTGCAGCTTCAACTTGAACTTGCATATGAGCAGTTGATGGTCTGTTCCACAATCAGCTCCTGGCCTTGTTTTGGCTGAAGATATTGAGCTTCTCCATCAACTCTTGCTGCAGATGTAGTCAATCTGATTCTTATGTAATCCATCTGGCAAAGACCACGTGTATAGCTGCCATTTGTGTTATTGAAAAAAGGTATTTGCAATGGATAAGTCATTGGTCTTGCAAAATTCTATCATGCAATCTCCAGTGTTATTTCTATCACCAAGGCTGTAGTTTCCAACTATCATTGATTCTTCTTTGTTTCCTACTTTTGCATTCAAATCATCAGTGATAATTAACACATCTTGGTTGCATGTTTGGTCAATTTCAGACTGCAGAAGTTGGTAAAAATCTTCAATGTCCTTACCTTTGACTTTGGTGGTTGATGCAAAAATTTGAATAATAGTAATATTAACTGGTCTTCTTCATAGGTGTATGGATATGATCCTATCACTGACAGTGTTGTACTTCAGGTTAGATCTTGAAACATTCTTTGTGATGATGAATGCCACACCATTCTTCTTCAATTTGTCATTCCCAGTATAGTAGATCATATGATCATCTGATTCAAAATGGCCAAAACCAGTCCATTTCTGCTCACTAATGCCTGGGACATTGATCTTTATGTGTTCCATTTCATTTTTGACAACTTGCAATTTTCCTAGATTCATACTTCATACATTCTATATTCTGATTTTTAATGGATGTTTGCAGCTGTTTCCTCTTATCTTGAGACATGCCACATCAGCAAATGATGGTTTCAAAAGCTTTACTCTATCCAAATCATTAAGGTCAGCTCTACTCTGAGGAAGCAGCTCTCATCCCATTGTATTCTGAGTGCCTTCCGACCTGAGGGGCTCATCTTCCAGCACTATATCACACAATGTTTCAGGGCTATTCATAAAGTTTTCCAGTAATATATCAGGCAGTGTTTCAATGCTATTCATAATGTTTTCAATGGCCAGTTCTTTGAGAAGTGGACGATCTCCTCCTTCTTCCAAGTCTATCTTAGTCTGGAGGCTCTGCAGAAACCTGTTCACCATGGGTAACCCTACTCGAATTTGAAACACCAGTGGCATAGACTCCAGCCTCACAGAAACATTCAAGCCACCACAGTAGGACAAACTGATGGACAACTTTCTCTCCCCTAGCTGTTCTAAACTGCTCTGCTCATTTCCTGGTCTCCCCCACCTTGCTCGCTTACCCAACCTGCCCCCAGGGCAAACATCCACCTTCTGCTGATCCCAGGTCTGTCATCCCAGGAAAAAGGATAGGAAAAGAAAAAAAAAATCAAAATGGATGTGAAAAGAGACTCTGAACCTTGCTCTTGGATGCAGAATAGCTAAAGTAAATAGAAGAAATAAAATAAAACAGCTGAACAGAACATTTCAAAGGGCTGTCCGAGAACACAAAGTATTCTATGAAATGCGCAAAGATCTGGAATTAGAAAAACAAAAGGGAATAAAACTCTCAGAATTTCTCAAGCTTAAAGACATGAAGAAAAAATCAAGCTTTGAATTGCAATACTGAAGGATTCTATGAGCAAAATATTGAATGACATAGAAAGCAACAAAAGAAGATGGAAGGAATACACAGAGTCACCGTACCAAAATAATTAGTCAACATTCAGACATTTCAGGAGGTAGTATATGTTCGAGAGTATATGTTGAAGGGAGTAGTCTAAACGAGACTGAAGGAACTGACAAAAAAATAAGGGTCGAGGAATTGACAAAATTGAGATGTTTCAACAAATGGATGCAGCACAACAGGCACTTATTCCTTTATTCCAAGAAATCTGAAGACAGCTACCTGGCCAACTGACTAGAAGAGATTGATATTTGTGCCCATTCCAAAGACAGGTGATCCAACAGGATGTGGAAATTATCGAACAATATCATTAATATCACACTCAAGTAAAATTTTACTGAAGATAATTCAAAAATGATTGTAGCAGTATTTAGAAGAGAAGGTGAAATGAGGGATATCATTGTTGATGTGTGATGGACCTGATTGAAAGCAAAGAATACCAGAAATATGTCTACCAGTGTTTTATTGACTGTTCTGGTTACCTAGTGCCGCTCTGACAGGAATATACCACAAATGGGATGCTTGAACAAACAAGAGTTTATTCTCTCACAGTTTTGGAGGCTTTCAGTCCAAGTTCAAAATGCCAGGCTCTAAGGGCTGGGTGAAAGCCCCTCATCCTTGGGGTTCAGCTCTGTCTCCTGCTCCTGGACACTGGAGCTAGAAGCTTTTCTTCACTCAGACAGCTACCGGCTGCTGAGACTGACAAATCCAAGGTTGACAAGTAAAAAGGCACAGTTCCAATGTTACCAACCACACAGCGGGCTATTAATTTAAGTCCATCAAAAACTACAAGGTTGGCAGAGCATGGCAGGCTACTGAACAATGACACAGCTACGTACAGGGTTCAAGCATGCCATAAGCTAGAGACCATTCCCAAAGCTATTTCTTATATATGGGAAGCAGACTACATACCCAAAGGCAGCTATTCAACTGTTTACAGTGATTCCACCATGGAGATGATTGCCATTCTCATCATGGGGAATACTACATCCAGCTGCCCAGCCACTCAACCAGGCCTAACCAAGTTGACACACAAACTTAACCACCACATTGACTATGCAAAGGCATTCAACTGTGTGTACCATAACAAGTTATGGATAACATTGCAAAGAGTGGGAATTCCAAAACACTTAATTTTGCTCATGAGGAACCTGTATATAGATCAAAAAAGGCTGTTGTTTGAACAGAACAAAGGGATAGTGCATGGTTCAAAATCAGGAAAGGTGTGTATCAGGGTTGTATCCTTTCACCATACTTACTCAATCTCTTTGCTGAGTAAATAATTCAAGAAGTTGGACTATATAAAGAAGAACACAGCATCAGGATTGGAGGAAGACTCATAAGAACTTGGGATATA
>NW_006921741.1:712742-719061 GCF_000298275.1 Orycteropus afer afer
CACCATGGGTAACCCTACTCGAATTTGAAACACCAGTGGCATAGACTCCAGCCTCACAGAAACATTCAAGCCACCACAGTAGGACAAACTGATGGACAACTTTCTCTCCCCTAGCTGTTCTAAACTGCTCTGCTCATTTCCTGGTCTCCCCCACCTTGCTCGCTTACCCAACCTGCCCCCAGGGCAAACATCCACCTTCTGCTGATCCCAGGTCTGTCATCCCAGGAAAAAGGATAGGAAAAGAAAAAAAAAATCAAAATGGATGTGAAAAGAGACTCTGAACCTTGCTCTTGGATGCAGAATAGCTAAAGTAAATAGAAGAAATAAAATAAAACAGCTGAACAGAACATTTCAAAGGGCTGTCCGAGAACACAAAGTATTCTATGAAATGCGCAAAGATCTGGAATTAGAAAAACAAAAGGGAATAAAACTCTCAGAATTTCTCAAGCTTAAAGACATGAAGAAAAAATCAAGCTTTGAATTGCAATACTGAAGGATTCTATGAGCAAAATATTGAATGACATAGAAAGCAACAAAAGAAGATGGAAGGAATACACAGAGTCACCGTACCAAAATAATTAGTCAACATTCAGACATTTCAGGAGGTAGTATATGTTCGAGAGTATATGTTGAAGGGAGTAGTCTAAACGAGACTGAAGGAACTGACAAAAAAATAAGGGTCGAGGAATTGACAAAATTGAGATGTTTCAACAAATGGATGCAGCACAACAGGCACTTATTCCTTTATTCCAAGAAATCTGAAGACAGCTACCTGGCCAACTGACTAGAAGAGATTGATATTTGTGCCCATTCCAAAGACAGGTGATCCAACAGGATGTGGAAATTATCGAACAATATCATTAATATCACACTCAAGTAAAATTTTACTGAAGATAATTCAAAAATGATTGTAGCAGTATTTAGAAGAGAAGGTGAAATGAGGGATATCATTGTTGATGTGTGATGGACCTGATTGAAAGCAAAGAATACCAGAAATATGTCTACCAGTGTTTTATTGACTGTTCTGGTTACCTAGTGCCGCTCTGACAGGAATATACCACAAATGGGATGCTTGAACAAACAAGAGTTTATTCTCTCACAGTTTTGGAGGCTTTCAGTCCAAGTTCAAAATGCCAGGCTCTAAGGGCTGGGTGAAAGCCCCTCATCCTTGGGGTTCAGCTCTGTCTCCTGCTCCTGGACACTGGAGCTAGAAGCTTTTCTTCACTCAGACAGCTACCGGCTGCTGAGACTGACAAATCCAAGGTTGACAAGTAAAAAGGCACAGTTCCAATGTTACCAACCACACAGCGGGCTATTAATTTAAGTCCATCAAAAACTACAAGGTTGGCAGAGCATGGCAGGCTACTGAACAATGACACAGCTACGTACAGGGTTCAAGCATGCCATAAGCTAGAGACCATTCCCAAAGCTATTTCTTATATATGGGAAGCAGACTACATACCCAAAGGCAGCTATTCAACTGTTTACAGTGATTCCACCATGGAGATGATTGCCATTCTCATCATGGGGAATACTACATCCAGCTGCCCAGCCACTCAACCAGGCCTAACCAAGTTGACACACAAACTTAACCACCACATTGACTATGCAAAGGCATTCAACTGTGTGTACCATAACAAGTTATGGATAACATTGCAAAGAGTGGGAATTCCAAAACACTTAATTTTGCTCATGAGGAACCTGTATATAGATCAAAAAAGGCTGTTGTTTGAACAGAACAAAGGGATAGTGCATGGTTCAAAATCAGGAAAGGTGTGTATCAGGGTTGTATCCTTTCACCATACTTACTCAATCTCTTTGCTGAGTAAATAATTCAAGAAGTTGGACTATATAAAGAAGAACACAGCATCAGGATTGGAGGAAGACTCATAAGAACTTGGGATATATAGATGACACAATCTTGCTTGCTGAAAGTGAAGATGACATCAAACATTTGTTGAAGATCAAAGACTATAGTCTTCAGAATGGATTATACCTCAACATAAAGGGAACACAAATCCTCACAACTGGACCAATAAGTAACATCATGATAAATGGAGAAAAGGTTGAAGTTACCAAAGATTTCATTTTACTTGGATCCACAATCAACTCCCATGGAAGTAGCAGTCGAGATGTCATATTCCACTGGGCAAATCTGCTGCAATAGACTTCTTAAAAGTGTTAAAGAGCAAAGATGTCGCTTTGAAGATTAAGATTTGCCTAACAGCTCTGGTGGCATAGTGCCTAAGGCATTTGACTGCTAACCAGAAGGCTAGTGGTTCAAACCCACCAGCCACTCCCCGGAAGGAAGGTTGGGCAATCTACTTCCGTAGTGATATCACCTCAGAAACCCAAGGAGGGGTCGCTATGAGTCAGCTTTGACTCGATGGCACATAACAACAACAACATAAGTCAAGTTGAGGAGTTTGAGTTTCAACATGAAGGCAATGAGAATCCATTGAAATATATTCATTGGGGGAAGTGACATGATCCATTTTGATTATAGCTAAAAATAAATCTTAGATGTTTTTTAACAAAATAATATTCAGATCTTTTGAGTTTGTTCCCAAAAAGAGTATTTCCAAAAGGGTAGAGAAAGCTGGAAAATATTTCTCCTATCTTAATTTGCCAAATCATTGATATCTCGTCAATCTCTCTCTAATGTCAAATACCATCCCATGCTAGCTTCATGGGGCACTGCTTCCCATCTAATCCCCCAGCCCACCTGGGAGATATTTAAGCAACATGTTACTATCAATGGAGAATAATAGAATAAAAATGAGATTAGTCAGTGTTACATAGAACTGGGCTATCTATCTTAGAAGCTCATCCTCTGTCACAAACCCCTGTTCTTTGTTCCTTATATATATAGTCTCCCCAAACCATGGCTTTAATGCTAATTAAATGCAGATGATCCAAAATCCATATCTCTTCCCCTGATATCACCATAGAACTCCAGACTAAAGCATTCAGCTGACCACTTGCCATCTCCTCAGTAGCCTACATGACATTTCCAATTAGATATCTAACAAACATCCCAACTGAATGTGAATAAACTAGAAATTCTGATTTCATCCCTCTTCTAAAACCTGTTCTTCCCCAGACTTCCTCATCTGTATGAACAGCATTTGTCATCAACAGACATTGTTCTTATTTATGGTCTGTCTTCATTCAGTGAGTGAGAGGACTTTGCTTGTTGACTTATCACTCTATGCTCAACACTTAAAACTGTGGATAGCATACAGAAGATCTCATAAACAGTTACAGAATGAATGGATGAATCCTTAAATTGAGCCTTAATGTGAAATATATTATCTACTGGCTCCAGACAGCCCCCAAGGGACAGGGACTCTTTGCTGTCATGTTGCTAGCTCCACTCTGATAATGACCTGACCATTTTGGTTGGTTTACCCAAACATGTCTACAGGGGCTATCTCTCTTTTCATTCAGGGGTTAATGTATTCCCATTAAGAAAAATCTTGCCTTTGATTCCATTAATTTCAACAAAAATTATTGGTTGTAACAAGTAGGAAGAAGTTGCCCTTGCACTCCAGAGGCCCATACAATTTAAAAGATACAACTACATACATAGATAACCCTTATGTTGCTGTTGTTGTTGTTATGTGCTGTTGAGTTGGACCCGACTCATAGCGACCCTTCCTCGGGTTTCTGAGGCAGTATCGCTACAGAAGTAGATTGCCCCATCTTCCTTCCAAGTTGTGGCTGGTAGATAACCCTTATAGAGAGAGAGAAAAAAAAAAAAAAAAAAACCAAACCCACTGCCATCAAGTTGATTCCAATTCATAGCAACCCCATGGGACAGAGTAGAACTGCTACCTACAGTTTCCAAGGTTGTAAAACTTTACAGAAGCACACTGCCTCATCATTCTCCCACAGAGTAGCTTGTAGGTTCGAACCACTGACCTTTTGAATAGCAGTTATGACAGAAGGACATACAAACATATACAGGGTATGAGTATAAATATTCCAACATGAAAGGATGTGGGAATCTAAAAGGAAAATGGCATTGAGCTAGCTATATGTAGGGTGCTGATGAAGACAGAAAGAACTGTATTTCAAATACATTTACAAATGAAAGCCATGTTGATAAAGGAACACAAGGAGCCTTCAAGAATAGGAATTAGTGGACTATGGCAAATCTTTGAGTAAACAGGATAGGGGAAGGGGAAGGGAGTGCAGGGATTATAGGATGAGCAAATATATTTTCTGTATTCGGGATATATGGAACTTAAAAATCACAATGGTCAAGAGCATGGACATTGCCATCAGAAAATCTGAGTTCTAATTCTGGGTCTATCATTTCCTATCCCTGTGACCTTGAAAAACCAAGTTAATCTAAATTATATCCAAAATAGAAATGGTAATAATATATTTCTTGGAAGGTCATTGCAAGACTTAAATAATAAATGTAAAGCTTCTATGTAAAGTCTGAAAAAAAATAGATATTTTTAATATGATAATTGTCTGAAAATTGCTTTTCCTAATTTATAAATTTGTTTCATATCCTTAGAAGAGTATAAAAATTAAATTTATTCTTATGGCTTATTTAATAAATCATATTTAATGAAAATGTAAAATTAAATTAAATTCAAATTCAGCTAGAAAATACTACCAGAATTGGGTGTGCAAAAAGGGGAAGTGAAGTGCATTGAAAGGTTAAGGCTTGAGAAAGGTTAACAACCACCAAAATTTACTAAGGACTTACCATACATTAAATAGTATGCCAAGCTATATGTTTCCTAGTTGCCCCACATCCTCCATATGAAGAAACAAGCCTTAACAAATCAGAGTTTCTTCTGTGTATAGAAAAAAACACTCATTCCACTTATACCTGTTGTTGTTATGTGCTGTCCAGTCACTTTCAACTAACAGCAACCCCACACGACAGCTGAACTGAGGAGCAGATTTCTAGGTCTTTCTCTGACAGAACCACTAAGTAGATCCAAGCCTCCAACACTTTATCAGCCCAGTGTGTAACCACTATGCAAGTAGGAAAAGAGAAAGGAAAAATCCCTGAGGGGGTTTCTTCAGACTAAAAGGGGGGAAAAAACAAAAAACGTATGTATATATCCACCTCTTTGTAGTATAAGAAAAGAGCAGGGAATAGAAGTAAAAAGAAGGAAAAGTAAGCAGATAATGTGTCAAAAATTCAAAATCTTAGGGGCAGGAGATACAATCTAAGTTGTCTTCTGCTCTCTGGAACTTGAGGACATCAGTGAGGGACAACACGCAGGTGATCCCTCAGCAACATGTGGTAAAAATAGTCACATGTTAGGTGGAAGGAGAACCTGAATTAACACTTTCAACTCTTTCTCAGCTCCAATATTGCAAGGAACCCAGAGGTTCCTTCTTGGCCCATGGTGCATACTGTGGCCAGAGAGAAGTGACCCTATATATGAGGTCTATAGGAAGGGTTAGTTTGACAGAGAGTTAAGCAAGAACACTCCTACCACCAAAGAATAGGAGCTGAGTCAGTCAGGAGGTAAGAGAACCAGAGACCCTATTGGAGGCCAGAGAACAGATCATGATTTCACCATCCATAAATTTCAACCTCTATGCCACCATTTTGGCCAGGCACAAAAAGAACATTGTCATGGAAATGAAAAGAGTCAGAGGGCTATAAAAATACCTGCATATGGGAAACCTGGCCACTTCTACCCTGCTGTGACAAGGCAGCATCAGCCCCAGTCTCACACATTCAGAGAACAACTTGGAAAAGAACAGGGTGGAGTAAGGATTTAAAAAAGGAGTATTACCCAAAGAGACTGAACATCCAAAAACTATTACCTACATTAGAGAGAACCGGCAAGATGTCAGAGTAGATAGAAAAACTGCACAGACCCTCTTCAACAAAGAAAAGGGAAAACAATTAACAAAGACACAGAAGATAATCTTGGACACCTGAGCCTTGAAAGGCAGGATAAAAAACCACAACACATCTCTGAGGAAGAAGCAGTATTGGAACTCTCTGAAAAGGAATTCAAAAGAATTATATTTAAGTATCTTCAAAGGATTGTGACAGACCAAAGAAAACACAGAAATAAACTTACAAGAATTTTGGAAGAAAATACAATAACAAAATGACAAAATAAAT
Organism: Orycteropus afer afer; assembly: GCF_000298275.1. NCBI lineage: Eukaryota > Metazoa > Chordata > Mammalia > Tubulidentata > Orycteropodidae > Orycteropus > Orycteropus afer. The sequence continues at coordinate 718,858 of NW_006921741.1, forward strand.
GAAAAATTAGAAATGATTTTAAATCTACAGACAGAAATCCAGAAGATTAATACTAAATAGTCAGAAATAGATAACACATTGGAAGGGCAAAGGAGAAGAATTGGTGCGATGTAAGACAGAATTAATGAGATTGAAGACAAATACCTGAATACTTCTTTGGAAAGGGATCAATCAGAAAAAAAAATCAAAACAAAATGAAGAAAG
>NW_006921741.1:724401-753796 GCF_000298275.1 Orycteropus afer afer
GGACACTGGGAAGAGGTAACTATGGGGAGGAAGTGGGAGGGGAGCTGTTGCATTGTGGTAAACTGTGGTCAATGTCATGAGACAAAGTATATGTGAACCGCTGTATGGAAAGTAAATTTGCTCTGTAAACCTTCACCCAAATGACAATAATAAATAAATAAATAAGAGAAAACTGAGATACTACTAACTGAAAATTTGAAGTCCCCTACATTCTTCCCATACTCACAGTGGAATGGAGCTTTTAAAAGAGGTTAAATCAGTTATAAAAGATAAAAACATATTTTCTTTAAGTAATGCTGCTGTTATTAGGTGACATCAGGTTGATTCCGACTCATAACGACCCCTATGTACAACAGAATGAAACACTGGTCCTGTGCCATCCTCACAATTGTTGCTATGCCTGAACTCAATGTGGCAGCCACTGTGTCAATCCATCTCGTTGAGGCCCTTCCTCTTTTTCCTGATGCTCTACTTTACCCACCATGATATCCAGGGACTGGTCCCTTCTAACAATATAACCAAAGTACATGACACAAAGTCTGGCCATTCTGGCTTCTAAAAAACATTCTGGCTGTATTTCCTCCAAGACAGATTTAATCATTCTTCTAGCAGTCCATGATACCTTCAATATTCTTCACCAACACCACAATTCAAAAGCAAAAATTCTTCTGCAGTCTTCCTTATTCATTGTCCAGCTCTTACATGCATATGAAGCTATTCAAAACACAATGTCTTAGGTCAGGTGCACCGTAGTCTTCAGAGAGACATCTTTGCTCTTTAACACTTTAAATAGGTCTTTTGCAGCAGATTTGCCCAGTGCAATTAAGATGTCTTATTTCTTGACTGCTGCTTCCATGAGTGTTGATTGTGGATCCAATGAAATCCTTGACAACTTCAATATTTCCTCCATTTATCATGATGTTGCTTATTGGTCCATGTGGTAGTTAAGGTTATATGTCAACTTGGCTGGGCCTGGTTTTGAGTGGCTGGGAGCTGGTGCTAGTATTCTCCGATGAGACTGGCAATCAACTCCATGGTGGAATCTGCCACAAGCAGCTGAGTAGCTGCTTTAGGGATGTGGTCTGCTTCCCATATATAAGGAGAAGCTTTGGGAATGGTCTCTAGCTTTTTGGCATGCTTGAACACTGTATACAGCCAAGTCATTGTTCAGCAGCCTGCCATGCCCTCCTGATCTTGGGACTTTTTCTGGACTTGAATTAGTGGCCTGCCATGCTGTTTGGTAATATCAGGACTGTGCCTTTTCACTTGTTGACCTTAGGTTTGTCAGCCTCAGCAGCCAGCAGCTGCTTGAGTGAAGAAAAGCCCCCAGCTTTAGTGGGCTGGGAGCAGGAGGCAGAGCTGAAGCACAAGGTTGAGGGGCTTTCACCCACCCCTAAAGCCGGGCACTTTGAACTCGGACTTTCAAGCCACCTCATGGCTTGAAATACCACATCCCATGTGATATTTTCTGTTAGAGCATCACGAAGTAATCAAAACAATCCAGTTGTGAGGACTTTTGTTTTATGTTCAGATGTAATCCATACTGGAGGCTATAGCCTTTATTTTCATCACTAAGTGCTTCAAATTCTCTTCATTGTCAGCATGCAAGTTTATGTCATTTGCATATCACAGGTTATTAATGAGTCTTCCTCAGATTCTGATGCCTCAAATCTTCTTCATATAATCCTGCTTCTCTGATTATTTGCTCAGGACACAGATTGAATAAGTATGGTGAAAGGATACAACCTTGATTCATACCTTTCCTGATTTTAAATCACGAAGTATCCTCTTGCTCTCTTTGAATGACTGCCTCTTGGACTATGTAAACGTTCTTAATAAGCACAATTAAGTGTTCTGGAATTCCCATTCTTTGCAATGTTATCCATAATTTCTTATCATCCACACAGTCGATTGCCTTTGCATAGTCAATAAATCACAGGTAAACATCGTTATGGCATTCTTTGCTTTTAGCCAAGATTCATCACACATCAGCAATGACAGCCCTCACTCCACATCCTCTTCTGAACTCAGCATGAATTTCTGGCAGTTTCCTGTCAATATACTGCTACAATCATTTTGGAATTATCTTCAGTAAAATTTTACTTGTGTGTAGATATTAAAGATAATGTTCAATAATTTCCACATCCTGTTGGATCACCTTTCTTTGGAATGGGTACAAATATAGATCTCTTCCAGTCAGTTGGCCAGGTAGCTGTCATCCAAATTTCTTGGCATGAATGAGTGAGCAACCCCAGCACCACATCCATTTGTTGAAACATCTCATTGAGTATTCCGTCAATTCCTGGAGCCCTGTTTTTTGACAATCCCTTCAATGCATTTTGGACTTCTTCCTTCAGTACCATTGGTTCTTGTTCATAGGCTCCCTCCTGAAGTGACTGAATATCAAACAATTCTTTTTAGTACAGTGTCTTTTGTATTCCTTCCATCTTCTTTTGATGCTTCCGGTATCATTAAACATTTTGCTCATAGAATTCCTCAACATACCAACTCAAGTCTTGATATTTTTTTTCAGTTCTTTCAGTTTGAGAAATGCCAAATGTGTTCTTCCCCTTTGACTTTCCATGTCCAGGTCTTTGCACATTTTATAATAATACCTTACTTTGTCCTCCTGAGCTGCCTTTTGAAATCTTCTGTTCAGATCTTTTACTTAATTTTTTCTTCCATTCGCTTTCTCTACTCTCTATTCAAGAGCAAGTTTCAGAGTCTCTTCTGACATCCATTTTGTTCTTTTCTTCCTTTCCTGTCTTTTTAATAGCCATTTTCTTTCTCCATGTGTGATGTTCTTGATGTCATCCCACAATTTGTCTGGTTTTATTTAGGTCATTGGTGTTCAATGTATCAAATCTATTCTTCAGATGGTCTCTAAATTCAGGTGGGATATACTCAAGGTCATATTTTGGCCTTCATGGACATGTTTTAATTTTCTTCACCTTAAACTTAAATTTGTATTTGGTCAGATCTACAGTCAGTCTCCAGCCTTGTTCTGACTGATGAATTGAACTTCTCCATTACCTCTTACCACAGTTGTAGTTAACTTGATTCTGGTGTATCACAAGTGGTGAGATCCATATGTATGGTTGCTATTTATTTTGTTGAAAAAGGTAGCTGCAATGAATAACTAGTTGATCTTGAAAAATTCTATCATGCAATCTCTGGCATCATTTCTATCACCAAAGCTGTATTTTCCAATGACCAATGCTTCTTCCTTGTTTCCAGCTTTCACATTCCAATCACAAATAATTACCAATACATCTTGGTTGCATGTTTGGTCAATTTCAGACTGCAGAAGTTGTTAAAAACTTCAATTTTTCATCTTTGTCTTTAGTGGCTTGTGTATATAATTACACTACAGTAGTATTAACTGGTCTTCCTTGTAGGCATATGGATATTATCCTATCACTAACAGCAATGTAGTTCAGGATAGATCTTGAAATATTCTTTCTGATGATTAATGTGATGTCATTCTTTAATTTGTCATTGCTAGCATAATTAACCAGATTATGGTTATCTTATTCAAAATGGCCAAAACCTGTCCATTTCAGCTCACTAATGCTTAAGATCTTTGTGTGTTCTACTTCACTTTTGACAGCTTCTAATTTGTCTAAATTCATACTCTGTACATTCCACATTCCAATTATCAATGGATGCTTTCAGTTGTTTCTTCTCATTTTGAGTTATGTCACATCAGCAAATGAAGGTCCTTTACTCCATCCACATCATTAGGGTCAACTCTACTTTGAGGAGGCAACTCTTTCCTAGTCATATTGTGAGAGTCTTCCAACCTCATCTTCTGGCACTACATTAGACAATGTTTCCCTGCCATTCATAAAGTTTTCAGGGCCTTTTTTTTTTTTTTTTTTTTCAGAAGTGGACCTGGCCACATCTTTCTCCCTAGTCTGTCTTAGTCTGGAAGCTCTGCTGAAATCTATCCACCATGGGTGACCCTGCTGGTATTTGAAATACTGGTGGCAGAGCTTCCAGCCTCACAGCAACATGCAAGCGACCACAGTACAGACAAGTGGTGGTCATTAAGTAATAGTAACAATAAAATCATGACCCCAGAATACACACAATAGTTCATCTATTCCTCAGGATAAGTCTATGAGATAAACACTGTTACTATCTCCATTTTACAAATGAGGAAGCTGAAACTTAATGGGGTTAAATTACTTGCCCAAATCCAACCCATATCCAGACTCCAGGACTCCAGATCCTTTGGCCTCTAATGATGCCAAAGTCATCCTGTTAACCACTTTACCAAACTAAAGGTTAAAATCAAATTGTGGAAGACAATGAATGCCAGTCCATGGACTCTGAGCATTATTTATAGATACAGAAAGGGAGATTATCATAATTGATGTATAGAAGAATCACTCTTATGGCAATGTTTGGAAGGTATTGAACAGGCAGACATGGACACTTGGAGTCCTGGTAAGATTAGGAAAAATACAGTGACAATTCACATCTAGGCCTACTTGATGTAAAAGTCTGTGAATTTTCCTCTCCGCCAACCTGCTCCCCAAAGATGACCTTCAAATATTCAGACAGAAGGAATGCACATATGGTGATACTATCTACTGAGTGATGAGAGGTGCATCAGTATAGAAGGAAAATATTAAAATTGCTTTTTCATACATGCCTTCCCTAAATATCAATCCCCTTGAAAACAAATATCAATGTTTTTGTTCTTTGTCATCAAGTCAATTTTCCACTCATAGTGACTTTGTGGGACAAAGTAAAATTGTCCAATAGGGTTTCCTGGGCTATAATATTTATGGAAACAAATCACCAGGTCTTTCTCCCATAGAGGCATGAGGTGGGTTTGAACTGCCAACTTTTCAGTTAGCAGCTGAGCACTAAAACATTATGCCACCAGGGTTCCTTGAAAATAAATAGAATTCCATAAAATTCTAATAAACCATTTCTAAAGCTCTTGATCCCTAAAAAGAAGATCATTATGATTATGATTTATAACTCAATTGACAGCTTTTCAACATCATTCTATATTGGCATTGCCTCAATTACTTTTAAATTTTAGAACATGGAAGTCCTATTTAACACAGCTCATTTAATTGAAAGTTTTTGTTAAATTTATGTAATCACTTTCAATTTAATTGAAAGTTTTTGTTAAATTTATGTAATCACTTTGGAATGGTAGAAAAATATTTTTAACAGATAGATGACCTGATTTTGGGTAAGTACTGGGAAATGTGCCTTTGTAGTTATTAATGTACACCTCTAGAATTATAAACAGAAAGCGCAGGATAGTGATAAACTAATCATCTGATTAAATTCAATCCAATTAAATAAACTGTTATTGGACACCAACTTCATACAGGCACTCTAATAGGTAATAGAATTACAAGTAAGCTTGAGATAAAAGTTCTGTCCTCTAGGACTCAGAAATCTTACTGCAACAGTGGTATCACTAGGGTTGGTGTCACCCAATGTGGTAAGTCATGGTGTCACCTCCCCATGAACCTCCTCCCACAGTCAACTGTACAGAATCTTTAGTAACACTTATTATAAAATTTAATCATAAAATAATGTGTGATATATTTTTAAATTCCTTAAATGCAATATTTCTTAGATTATATGAATACTAACAAGAAAATTGTTTTGTAAAATTTTCTACATTGGATTACATTATTACTTACATTATTAGTAACTGAGCTGAAGCCTTTTTTATTTTTCTCCTTTTCCTTTAATTACGATTTCATTCTCAAAAACTTATTTATATAGGTTTCACAAATACCAATTAATATGATATTGTAGCTGAAACACCTGAAAATTTGACAAAACCAATGACCATAAAAACACCAACAGCAATGAAAACAACAGCACAGGTTTGTAGAGCCTGCAGATGAAACCACAATATTCAAAGTGTCATTGTAATTGGTAATAATGACAGCTCTGAATGAGAGCATTACAAGGTTCAAAACATAAATTAGGAGTTTTAGCCTTGATGGCACATTGTCACATGTAAGTTGGGCTTACAAAAAAACATTTTTGTTGTTATAACTGCAAGGATATTTTTATTAAAAAGTAATAAATTTTTGCTTAAACACTGTACAAAAATTTTATAGACGATCATTTTGGTGCCACCCCCTCTGACAGTGCAGTCTGCACCTTCTGCACCCCCCTACTCTTGCCACCGCACTGCAGAAAAAACATGGCTTTTACAGCTGTAATGACTTAGCTCTGAATCCAAGCTCTGCCATGCATGCCCTGGGGCAAATCACTCAAACTCTCCAAGCCCCTTCTTCTCCCTCTGTAAAACAACCAAAGTTATATACTATACCTAACAGTGGATTTCACTGCTATTCGTAAGGTTTTCAATTGCCTGGTATCCTGTAGAAAGATATCATGCTTGGTAAATGGTAGCGGGTCATTGAAAAAGGGGAAGACCCTCAACGAGATGACACAGTAGTTGAAGTTATGGGCTCAAGCACAGCAAAAATTGTGAGGATGGTGCAGGACCAGTGACTATTTTACTCTATTGTACAGCGGATCACCCTGAGTCAAACCCCACATAATGGCACCTAACTAATTAACTAACCTTGGGTTTGGTTTTAACTTGCATGGTTGCTATGAGAATTAGTAACAATGTAGGTAAATTCCAATAAATGGTAGCTATTAGCTCTGGTGGTGTACTGGTTAAGGCATCTGGCAACTAACCAAAATGTCAGTGGTTTGAACCCACCAGCCGCTCTGTGGAAGAAAGATGAGGCAGTCTGCTTCCATAAAGATCTATAGCCTTGGAAACCCAATGGGAGTCACTATGAGTCAGAATCAATTAAATGACAGTGAGTTTGGTTTGGTTTATTAGCCATAGTAGATACAACTTGTTTACAAACAACTATAATAAATGGCCCTCTAATTTTGAAATGGGAAAGTTATATTATACAGAAATGTCACCATGCTACTTTTCTTTTTCTTTTTTCTTGGGGCGGGGGCAGAGTTTACAGAGCAAGTTGGCTTTCCATTCAACAATCCAAACACATTTTGTTTTGTAACATTCATTGCAATCCCCAAAATGTAATAGCACTCTTTCTACTTCCTCCCTTTGTTTACCATTTCCTTTCATCCTTCTTTCCATTCCTTCCTGAGCTTCATTCCTGGGCAAATGAAGCCCTTTGGTCTCATATGGTTTATTGTTCTGAGAGTGCACTTCCCTGGTGTTATTGTTCACCTTATAGGCCTGTCTATTGTTTGGCTGAAAGTTGAGCAATAGGGTGAGTTCTGTTCTGGGCTTGAAGGGTGTCTAACAGCCATAGTGTGAGGGTTTCTAACAGTCCCTACCAGACTAGTAAATCTGGTCCATTTTATAATTTTGAATTTTGTTCCATATTTTTTTTCACTCTATCCAGGGCTTCCCCTTCAGAGCAGTCAGCAGTGGTAATCAGGCACCATCTATTTCTTCTGGTGTCAGGGTCTTGGAGGTTGGAGTTCATGTGGTCCATTAGTCCTCTGGACTGACTGCTTCCTTGAATCTTTGATTTGCTTCACTCTTCTTTGCTCCAGATGTGAAGAGACCAACAGTTGCTGCTCACAAGCTTTTAAGACCCAAGTCACTATTCACCAAAGTAGGATATAGAATATTGCTACTTTTCTTCTTGATGAAATATTTTTGTTTTATTTTACTTTGCTTTGTTTTTTTAGGGTTGTTTGTTTGTTAATTTTTATTGTGATTTGGATGAAAGTTTATAGAGCAGATTAATTTTCCCTACAGCAGTTCATACACATTTTTTCTCATGACATTGACTGTGATTCCCTACAAATGTAACAGCTCTCTTCCCACTTCCTCCCCAGTTACCTTTTCCCTGTGTGCTTTCTTCCCATGCACTCCCTCCCCCCATCTCCCTGTGCAAACACTGCCCTTCTGTTCTCCCATGTTTGATTGTTCCATGGAGTGTATCTACCTGATGTAAATGTTCACCCCATATGCCTAGGGTTGTTTGGCTGGAAGTCACAGGAGTGAGTTTAATTCCAAACTTGAAGGGTGATTAGAGGCCATAGTCTCAGGGGCCTCACCAGGCTCGATCAAACCAGCAAACTTGGTCTTTTTTTTTTAATTTTGAGTTTTGTTTCACATTGTTTTCCCAATCCGAGTGATTGACAGTGGTAGCCAGCCACTATCTCGTTCTCCTAGTCTCATGGTCATATAGGCTGAGGATCACAGGGTCTACCAGTCCCTTGAACTAATTATCTCCATGCATCTTTGGTTTTCTTCATTCTTCTTTGCTCTGGATGAAGAGAGATCCATTGTTGCATCTATATGGCAACTTGCAAGCTTTTAAGATCACAGTTACTACTCGCCAAAGTAGGCTACAGAACAATGTTTTTGTATAATATGTTATGCCAATTGAGCTCGATGTCTAGATGGGTATTTTTAAGAGAAGGAAGTGGGCATGGATCAAAGAAGGTTTTCTTCAGTCATCCAATAAATGTAATTATGAAAATAGACAGCTCAGGTAAGAAAACAAAAAGGCATGTATTAAACCAACCACATATCCACATATTGTATTACTTAATCTTCACCTGAGGATATATTATTCTGTCCATTTTACAGATAAGGAAACAGATTAAGAGAGATTTGATTATATACAAAATCATAGAGCTAGCAAGTTGCAGTACGAAAAGTCAAACCTTGCATCCCCTGTGTCACCTCCCAGACTATGTGAAGATTCCTATACGAGCATGTTGTAAAAGGTGTTCAGTAAACATTTGCTAATCTAAGTGAAGTTGAATGAGAAAATTGGATTAAAGGAAGTGTGGGGAAGCTGTTTCAGTAGAAAGGTTGGTGAATTCAGAAGGATCTGCAGAGCTTTGGGATAAGAAAAGCCAGGAGTGGCAAGGCAACAATGATGGATATGAATGGAACCCACCTACCCCCAAGCTCCTTTTGGAATGTTGGTGAACTGATGCTTCTATATATAAACCTTCTGTCAAAAGCAGTAAAGACAGTAAGAGGTTTTTTTCAGTATATAGCTTCTTTAAAAAAATCCAGATGCCCACTTTCAGAGTCCCCCATTTATCCTGGTCTCTTACCTCTGAACATACTCCTTCAAGAATATTCTATTACCCTTCTTAAAAATCACAGCTCCCAGAGTTGACAGCAATACTTCAAGTTTTGGTCTATTTAACATGAATTCAGAAGCACTATCAATTCCTTCACTTTGGGTACTATCAAAAGTAATATAGCCTAAGATGACATACCACCACTCATCAGACAGTTTGTCATACTGTGGTGGCTTGTATGTTGCTGAGGCTGGAGTCTATGCCACAGGTATTTTGAATATCAACAGGGTCACCTAGGGTGGACAGGTTTCAGCAAAGCTTTCAGACTAAAACAGACTTAGAAGAGGGAAGGGGGCATCCACTTCTCAAAGGATTGGCCAGTGAAAACTTTATGAATAGCAGTGACACACTGTCCAACAAATTCATGGAAAACTTACGGAATAGCCCTGAAACATGGTCTGATATAATGCAGGAAGATGAGACCCTCAGGTCGGACCAAAAAACAAACTCTGCCATCAAGTTGTTTCTGACTCATAGTGACCCCCATTGGTTTTCCAAGGCTGTAAATCTTTGTGGAAGTAGATCACCTTCCTTCCTTCCACAAACAGGCTGGTGGGTTGGAACCTCAGGTTGGAAGTCACTCAAAATAAGACTGGGGAAGAACTGTCTCCTCAAAGTAGAGTCAACCTTAATGAAGTGGATGAAGTAAAGATTTTGAGACCTTCATTTGCTGATGGGGCATGATTCAAACTGGGAAGAAACAGCTGCAAGCATCCATTAATAATCAGAACAAGGAAGTAAAAGTGTGAATCTAGGGAAATTGGAAGTTGTCAAAAATGAAATGGAATGTATAAAGATCAGTATCTTAGGCATTGCTGAGCTGAAGTGGACTGGTATTAGCTGTTTTAAATCACACAATCATATGGTTTACTCTGCCAGGAATGATAAATTGAAGAGGAATGGCATAGCATTCATTGTCACAAAGAATGTTTCAAGATATATCCTGTAGTACAATGCTATCAGTGATAGGATAATATCCATATGCCTACAAGGAAGACTAGTTAACACAACTATTATTCACATTTACACACCAATCACTAAAGCTAAACAGAAGAAATAGAAGATTTTTACCAACTTCTGCAGTCTAAAATTGACCAAAAATGCAATCAAGATGTAATGATTATTACTGGTGATTAGAATGCAAAAGTTGGAAACAAAGAAGGATCATCAGTAGTTGGCAAATATGGCCTTGCTGATAGAAATAATGCCAGAGATTGCATGATAGAATTGTGCAAGACCAACAACTTATTATTTATTGCTATACATGTGGACCTCAACAAATGGAATTCATAGGAATCAAATTGACTACATCTGTGGAAAGAGGAAATGGAGAGCTCAACATCTTCAGCCAAAACAAGGGCAGGAGCTGATTATAGAAAACACCATCAACTGTTCATATGTAAGTTCAAGCTGAAGGTGAAGAAAATTGAAATAAGTCCACAAGAGCCAAATTATGGCCTTGATTATATTCCACCTGAATTTAGAGACCAACTGAAGAATACATTTGATGCATTGAACACCAATGACTGAAAAACAGACGAATAGTGGAATGACATCAAGAACATCATACATGAAAAAAAAAAAAAAAATGATGATTAAAAAGATAGGAAAGGAAGAAAAGACCAAAATAGATGTCAGAAGAGACTCTGAAAATTGCTCTTGAATGAAGAGTAGGCTAAGGCAAATGGAAGAAATGACAAGATAAAAGAGCTGAATAGAATATTGCAAAGAGAAGCTAGAGAAGACCAAGTCAATTATTATAATGAAATGTGCAAATATCTGGAATAAGACAACCAAATGACACACTCAGCATTTCCAAGCTAAAGGAACTGAAGAAAAAAATCAAGTCTTGAGTTTCAATATTGAAATATTCTATGGGCAAAATATTGAATAATTCAGGAACATCAAAACAAGATAGAAGGAATACACAGTCACTGTATCAAAAAGAATTGGTCAGTGTTCAATTATTTCAGGAAGTGGCATATGATCAAGAACCAATGGTATTGAAGGAAAAAGTTGAAGCTTCACTGAAGAAATTAGGAAAAAGATGGCTCTAGGAATTGACAGGATACTCATTGAGATGTTTCAACAAACTGATGCCACAGTGGAAGCACTTGCTTTTTTCTAATGCCAAGTTATTTGGAAGACAGCTACCAGGCCAACTGACTGGAAGAGATCCATATTTGCACCATGGAAAAGAAAGGTGATCCAACATAATGTGGAAAGTATTGAACTATATCACTAATACTATACACAAGTAAAATTTTGCAGAAGATAATTCAAAACAGTTGCAACAGCATATTGACAGAGAACTGCCAGAAATGCAAACTAGAAACAGAAGAGGACATGGAATAAGAGATATCATTGGGGATGTCATATGGATCTTGGCTGAAAGCCAAGAATACCAGAAAGATGTCTTCTTGTATTTTATTGACTATACAAATGCATTCAACTGTGTGGATCATAATAAATTATGGATAACATTGAGAAGAATAGGAATTCCAGAACACTTAATTGTGCTCATGAGGAAGCTGTACACAGATCAGGAGGCTGTCATGCAAACAGAACAAGGGGATACTGCAGGGTTTAAAATCATGAAGTGTGTGCATCACTATTTATTCAACTCTCATGCTGAACAAACAATCCAAGAAGCTGGACTATATGAAGAAAGGAACAATGCAACATCAGGATTGGAAGAAGACTCATTAACAACATATGATATGCAGACAATACAACCTTGTTTGCTGAAAGTGAAGATGACTTGAAGCACTTATTGATGAAGATTAAAGATTATAGTCTGCTGTATGGATTACACCTTTATAAAGTAATAAAGTAATAAGCAGCATTATAACAAAAGAAAAGCTTAAAGCTGTCAAAGATTTCACTTTACTTGGATCCACAATCAACACCCATGGAAGCAGCAGTCAAGAAATAAAACATTGTATTGCACTGGGCAAATCTGCTGCCAAAGACCTCTTTAAAGTGTTAAGAAGCAAAGATGTCACTTTGAAGACTAAGGTGTGCCTAATCCAAGTCATGGTATTTTCAACTGCCCCATATGTATATGAAAGCTGGCAATGGATATGGAAGACTGAAGAAAAGTTGATGCTTTTGAATCATAGTGTTAGCAAAGAATACTGAGAATACCAAGGAAGGACTGTCATAAGAAAGAACAAGTATGTCCTGGAAGAATTGCAGCTGGAATGCTCTGTGGAAGCGAGAATGCCCAGGCTTTGTCTGACCTACTTTGGTCATGTTGTCAGAAGGGACCATTCCCTGGAGAAGGATGTCATGCTTGGTGGGGAGGAGGGTCAGCAAAAAAGGAAAATATCCTCAACAGGATGGATTGACACAGTGGTTGCAATGATGGGCTCAAGTACAGCAAGGATTGTGAGAGTGGTACATGACCAGGCAGTGTTTCATTCTGCTGTACATAGGGTTGCTATGAATCAGAGCTGACTCAACAGCACCTAAAAACAACAACAAAGATGGCACAGATGTTTTGTCTTGTATTTTAACACCCATGTACCATTTACTGACCCATATAATTTATGCAAGTCTTGCTTTCACTTACATTTCTAATCGACAAGAAAATGCAATTCTTATATTTTCCAAAGTCTTTCAGAGGTACCCAAACAGAAGCCTTCATATTTCTGACTGTGATCAGGCTTAAAGAGGTTTCAGAATCATAACACTTTTTCCTAAATGGGAATGACAGCTAAAATGTTTTCCCTTCAATGATTCACGAAGAATTGAGCAACTGTCTGAAGAACCCATCCATCCTCAATGTGGCAGCTCTTGTCTTACCCATTTGTTTTCATTCCTTCTGCATCAAAAATTGGACAAAACTTTTAAGTCAAGTCCCCTGGGGGGGGGGGAGAAAAGTTGATTAAAATGGAAAGGTCTCCCAAGAAAGAAACACTTATATTGGGATCACTATTTTATTTAAAAAAGAGAGAGAGAGAAATGAATCACTCCATGGGTCTGTGTTACTACCTTTATATTTCTCAATTGATGCTTTCTGAAAACATTTTGTCAATGATTGTTAAAAAGCTTTGCTATATTAAGAAGTCCATATGGGCTGTGACTCCTGTCTTAGTTATCTAATACTGCTATAACAGAAATACCACAAGTGGATGGCTTTAACAAACAAAAATTTATTTTCTTACAGTTTAAGAGGCTAGAAGTCCAACTTTAGAGTGCTGGCTTTAGTGGAAAGCTTTATCTCTCTGTCAAGTCTAGAGGAATGTCCTTGTTGCTTTTCAACAATCTGTGGGCCCAGTGTTCCTTGCAGACCTCCATGTGTCTTGTCATCAATCTTCCACTGGATCTAGGACATTCTCAGCACAGGGAACCTGGCTTCAAAGGATGCACTCTACTCCTGGCTCTTCTTTCTTGGTGGTAGTCAGGTCCCTCTGATCTCTGCTCACTTGGTTAATCTCTCTTAATTCTCAAAAGAGATTTATTCAAGATACAATCTAATACTGTAGATTCTATCCTGTCTCTTTAGCATAACTGTCTCTAATCCTGCCTCATTAGCATCATAGAGGTTAGGATTTACAACACATAGGACAATTAGATTACAAAATGGAGGATAATAACATAGTACTGAGAATGATGACCTAGACACATCAATACATATTTTTGGGAAACACAATTCACTCCAAAGTAGCTTCTTCTTAGGATATTGCCTTAGTAACAGAGTGAAAAGAGTACCCTTTATCTCTCACTAACTGTGGTTTTTGCAGAAATGCACTATGAATTAGTCTCATGATCTGTAAGGACAAAGACAAAGGAGGCATTCTAAATGCCTTTAAGATTATTCAAGAGATTAGCTTCAAATCCTTAAAGAGTATGCAGAGGTATAAATAAAGAGGAGAAAGATAGGCTATCAAATTAAGAAAAAAAAAACACTTAGAATCAAATGAGTGAAGACAGGGAAGTGAATACTGTATTGTAGGACATAAAAGGAAACCCAAAACCCTGGGACTGCCAACTTTACTGGGAAATAGCACCTTAAGTAGCCTTTACAAATGAATGGCAGTTGTTCAGGCTGAGAACATAGGCAAAGCATTGCAGGCAAGAGGAGTAGTGTATGCAAAAGCAAAGAGTTATGAAAGTGTTTTTATAAAGTTTGGTACAATTAGAAAATGGAGAGAAGTTTGATGTGCCTAGTGTAGGGTAGGTGGAAGGAATGTAGGTGGTAGACAAGGGTACAAAGAGATCTTGGAGCCAGACGAGAACGGTCTTCTCTGGCTGACACATTGAGCTGGGGGGTGGAGGTGGGGAGTTGTCTTTCAGAGATTCTATTTTCACTTCATTATGCCCCAGACCTTCCTGAAGAAGTTGAGTATAAAAGGATCCCATAAGCTGGTGAGGAGCTGCCGGTGGTGCTGTTTCATCAGAAGCCATAGTGATTCCCTGGAGTTCTGTATTGGAACTCCGTGAATAGCTCACTCCTCCTCCACTTCCTCTAGAGTAATCTTCAGCTTCTCAGTTTGGTAACCAATCTTCTATGATTACTTTAACTTCTGCATATTACTCCTCTAAACTCTCAAGGCACTCTGGTGGCATGGTGCCTAAGGCATGTGACTACTAACCAGAAGGTTGGTGGTTCACACCCACCAGCTGCTCTGCAGAAGAAAGATGGGGCAATCTACTTCCATAAAGATTTACTGTCTTCGAAACGCAACTGGGGTCACTATGAGTCTGAATTAATTCGATGGTAATGAGTTTGTTTTGTTTTGTTTTGGTCTGGTTTAAATTCTCATGGCATAATGTAGGATCAGCCCTGAACAAGACTGTGAACATACATTGATCATTTTCTCTTTGTCAAACACTTTTTTCATCCTATCTCTTTTAATCTTTAAAAGAATTGTAACAAGATAGCATTGTTTTCACTTTACAGAGAAAAAAAAGTTTTCATTAATGTGTGAATTTAAAGAAAAAAAGGCAACTTACCCAAAACCACAGCCAGTAGATGTGTTGGCCCCAAAGTTTCTTTCCACCCCCTTGACCTATGCAGTTTGTTGGGAGTTCTCTGCCTTTCCTCTTCTGAAATGTTTTCCGCTTTTCAACCATCAACCTTACTATAGATTTCAAGGGCTCTTCAGCACTTGTGTGGGTATATTTGATTTTCATATAGTTAGAGGATCTTGAATTTGTAATTACAGTTCCCTGATTCTCATCCTGGACTTATCATTAGTAAGCTATGTTATATTGGGTGAGTAATTTTTCCTCTCTGGATCTCAATTTCCTCAATTCCTAAGGAAACTTCAAGGATCCCTCCAGGTCTGACTTTCTATGATGTACTCCACACCTACCAGGGACATTTTAAGAGAAACTGAAATGTTTTACCAAAAACTTGGAGGTCTAATAATGGAATTTCAGAGACTTTACTACTCCTTTGGAGAGGGAAAAGATTTGAGATTGTGGGTGGTAGGCTTCTACCCTAAATCAATGCAACAGTTTTTTTAAGAGCCTATCATGAGTCAGATGAAGAAAATAGCTTCTGACTTCAGGGAGCTCTCATTGCAGTATTAAAAATAGATTTGTAAGTAGACAATTGCGATATAGTAGAATGAGCATCATGAGAGGGAAGTTTGGAGCACTGAGCAAGTACACCTAAAACAATCTACGAGTTTCAGGGAAGGCCCCCCAGAGAAGGAGACAATTAGGCTGAAGCATGACGGACAAGGTAAAAAGGTCCTATAGAAGGATAAGGATGAGAAGGAATATACTGCAAATAGAAGAAACAGTACAAGAAAGTCTTAGAGGTGCAAATTATCATGATGCCTCTGGGAAATGTAAGTTATGCACTCTGGCTAAAACCCAAAGCCCACATCACAAAGAAGCAAGAGACAAGCTGAAGATGCAAAAGTAAGCAGAAGCCAGAGAATGGAGGGCCTAGTGCTTCATGTTAAGGAGTTTAGATTTTTACCTAGTGGATCCCAAAGGAACACTGGAAGGTTTAAGAAAAGAGGCATGATCCATAAAGAACACCTCCCTCACCCACACTTTGGTCCAGCTTGTCTCTCTGAGATGAACCTACAGTTGGGGTCAGACCACATGTCCCATCCAGTGTGTTATCTAAAATCTTCTAAGCGCCTCCCATAACCATCCTCCTAAGATTCCATGCCGTGTGTATCCCAGGAGAATTCATTTTGTACAGGCTGAGCCTTTCTGCCTGGGCTGCTTCCCAAGCAAGACAGTCAAAAGCCGCAGCACAAGCTGCGAACAAACTCTGCAGCTCCTGAATTATTCAGAGCACCGTTAAAATGAGACTCACGACTCACGGGGCAAATTAATTTTAATTTTTAAACAGGCAACATTTTAAACTATTCATTTCCTTGAAATGTATCCATCCTGGCATTTTTATCATCAGAAGAGTAAGTAAAGCTCACAGTGCAATAGGAAAAAAGATCTGACATATCGCTAAACTGGTACTCTCTCAACTCCAGAAAGAGCCCCTCCTTTTGTTATCGTGACATGTGTAGTCAGCAGCCTGAAATACCAGCAACTTCAGCCAGAGCGCCTTTTTTTCTACAGCCTATTGTCACAAAAAGGAAGAGGAAAGTAGAATCAAGGGCCTAAGATACTGAAGCCTAAGAATACTTCTCTGAACTGTAATCTTAACTCTGTTGTTGTTGTTGTTTACCATCGAGTTAGCCCCGACTCATAGCAACCCCTCCTTGGGTTGCGGAGGCAGTATCACTACGGAAATAGATTGTCCAACCTTCCTTCCAAGGAGGGCTGGTGGGTTTGAACCACCACCCTTCTGGTTAGCAGTCAAGTACCTTAGGCACTATGCTACCCAAGCTCCTAAACTTAACTGTAGGATAGAAAATGTATAGCTGTATTTTGTGTGTCCAGCACCTGGCACACTGTTACTCAATTATGTTTTATTAGACTAAAATGGATTCCACAGGGAAAACCTTATTCATACCGGGTAGTGTCCTTTTCTGTTTTCTCTTTCCTATGCTGTCTCTGTGCTCTGCAGCTAGTAATTTAAGAAGCCCTGGAATGTCCAGCAGCCCCAGGAACAGGATAAAAATGCCACCATGCTGCCTCAATGTCACCTAAGAGAGTACTCCAGATTCTGGCTCTCTTGTCATTCAGATATTTATGATCAGTGTAACTAATGTACAAACTTTACTTAAAGTGTTGTTGTTGTTGTTGTTGTTATGTGCCGTCGAGTTGGCCCCGACTCATAGCGCTACTTAAAGTGAGGAGGCCAAAATACAGACAGGCCAAGACTGGAATTGAGATTTTCTCCCTTCCAGTCCAGGGCTCTTACCACAACCCCCCAAACCAAAAAACCCAACCCACTGCAATTGAGTCATAGCCGACTCATAGTGACCCCTCCTTGAGTTCCCGAGGCAGTATCACTACAGAAGTAGATTGCCCAACGTGGCTTCTTAGGAGTGACTGGTGGGTTTGAACCTCCAGCCTTCTGGTTAGCAGTCATATGCCTTAGGCACTATGCCACCAGAGCTTCTACAACCCCCCTGGCCTGGTAGAATCAGATAATTCTCTCAGACACTCCCTTGACTTCTTTATCTTCCTTCTGGCTGGGAATCACAAAAAGAAAATAAAAAAATGATTTTGAGAACGCTTACTGCAGGCTCACCAATCTGATAGTTAACATATGCATTATATTATTTATTCCTTTCAATAACTGTGAGGTAAATTGTTTTACACCTATTTTTATCTCATAAAACTGAGGTTGAAAGGGATTAATTGGTAAACCCACAGAAAAACAGTGGTAGAACAAAGATTTTAATCCATGTCTCATTCCAAAGTTCTTATTTTTCCTGTTCTAGAGAGAAATTGAGTAGGCTGGGTGAACTCTCTGAATGAGTAAAGAGTCTTCTGTCTTATGGTCCCTACTCAGGTTGACAGCCTGTGTGGATGTCTCTTGGCATTGGTGTTTCCTCTCCTTAGGCAGCAGGAAGGATTTCTCATTCTCTGCCCATCTGTGACTCATCACAACTTCTCAGATACACCAGGAATCTTCCCTGTGTCTCCAAAAGCATAATACTCCAAACAATCCCACTGTCATCAAGTTGAATCCTTCTCCTAGTGACCCTAGAGGACAGAGTAGAAATTCCTCCATAGGGTTTCCAAAGTTGTAAGTCTTTATGGAAGTAGCCTGCTTCATCTTTCTCCCATGGAGTGGCTGGTCGTTTCAAACTGCCTACCTTTTGGTTAGCAGCTGAATGTCTTAATCACTGGGCCACAAGAGCTTCTCCAGGACTGACAGCCACAAGCATTTTGGAAAGGAACCCATGGCCAGAATAGCACCTCTGTCCTGTTCTATTCCATCCCCTCTCAGCTATGCCCTTATTTCCAAACCCCTGCTAGTACCTTAACTGAGGTCCTCATCATCTCTCGTACTTGCCAGCTTCCAAACTGGTCTCTGATTCTTGTCTCCCTCTTCTATATCTGATTCAAAGATATGACTCTAAAATGTAAACATGAATGTCACTTACATGCTTAATACATACAGGAAATGAGGAAGCATAAAAGAAAGAAGGAATACTCTCTTTTTCCACAAAGGCTGCCTCCAGCCACTTAAAGGAGAGAAGTCCCCCACCACAAGCACCAACCACTCCTCATTTGCATGGCTAATTTAGTCCAAGTTTTCTGGGCAAAGAAGTAAGCAAGACATCTCTCATTCATGATGAGAGCCACTCTTCACATAGGACATACTATATACTAGTTACTACTGTAACCGCTTCACTGGCATTCATTCATTCATTCCTCATTACAGCAGTGTTCATGCTGTCAGTTTCCGTTCTTCTCAGTACCTCAGCCCAGTAAACAAGACCTTCCTCTTCAGCAGCCCCAGCGGCCCCAAGGGACTCTTCACTGAAAAGTGTTTCGATCCATGTTAATTCTGTGCAGTGATGGATAGACACTAGGCAGTTGGCTTAACTTATTCTTTAAATTGCCTCTAAACAGAGTGGAGAAAAGAACTACTTACAAAGTAGGTTGTTCAACTTTTTATTAATGCTTCACATGACATTCTTCCTGAACCCTTGTGAAAAATGCGAATAGGAAGCAGGGAAAATGATTACCAATAAGAGCCACTCTCAACATAGGACTCACTATGTATTGGTTACTTCTGTAACTGCTTCACACACATTAAATCATTTACTCCTCACTACAAACCAATGAGGCAAGCTCTTTTATTGTTCTCATTTTACAGATGAAGAAACTGAGGCTCAGAGAGCTGCCTGTTTGAAAATCAAAGATTCAGACAAAATTCCTCATTGTTTAATGAAGGGTCTCAGTCTGTTATTTTCAAATCTTGTTCCAAAACCTGTTTCTCACATACTTGCTCATAAGTGGTGAAAACTGACATGTGAACTCAAGTACTCCTACTTGAGTACTTGAGTTTACAGACTTTGCTCTTAAGGATGTCTTTCTCTCCTCCCATTAATTACATTATCATTAAATCTGCTATCATAGCTCTCATATTTTTTGAAAATTCTCCTTTGTTCCCATATGCCCTTCTAGATAACTAATTTTTTCCCCAAAAGAAAACTAGAAAAAAAAGTGATTAAAATTATAACATCTGCCACATATATAGGAGCCCTGGTGGTGTAATGTCTAAGGCATCTGACTGCTAGCCAGAAGGCTGGCAGTTCACACCCACCAGCCACTCCTCGGAAGGAAGGTTGGGCAATCTACTTCTGTAGTGATACTGCCTCGGAAACCCAAGGAAGGGTCGCTATGAGTCAGATCTAACTCAGCAGCAGTGAGCATATATATACATATATATATACACACACATATATAATATCTGTACATAAACTAGGAGGGTGTCGTTTGAACAGAACAAGGGGACACTGCGTGGTTTAAAATCAAGAAGGGAGTGTGTCAGGGTTGTATCCTTTCCTTATACTTATTCAATCTATATGCTGAGCAAATAATCCAAGAAGCTGAACTATATGAAGAAGAACATGGCATCAGGATTGGAGGAAGAATCATTAACAACCTGCGATACGCTGAGGACACAACTTTGCTTGCTGAAAGTGAGGATGACGTGAAGCACTTACTGATGAAGATTGAAGAATACAGTCTGCAGTATGTATTACATCTCAAATATAAAGAAAACAAAAACCCTCATAAGTGGACCTATAAGCAGCAGCATCATGACAAATGAAGAAAAGACTGAAGTTGTCAGAGACTTCATATGGCTTGGTTCTACAATTGATGCCAATGGAAGCAGTAGTCAGGACATCAGACGATGTATAGCACTGGGCAAATTAGCTACAAAGGACTTCTTTCAAGTGCTGAAGAGCAAAGATGTCTCCTGGAAGACTAAGGTGCACCTGACACAGGCCATGGTATTATTTTCAATCTCCTCATATGCATGTAAGAGGTGGACAATGAATAAGGAAGACAGAAGAAGAGTCAATGCTTTTGAGTTGTGGTGCTGGCAAAGAATGCTGAAAGTATCATGGACTGCTAAAAGAACTAACAGATCTGTCCTGGAGGAAGTGCAGCTTCTTTGAAGGCTCCTTGGAAATGAGAACAGCCAGACTTTGTCTCACCTACTTTGGTCATGTTGTCACAAGGGACCTAGAGAAGGATGTCATGCTTGGTAAAGTTGGAGGGTTGACAAAAGAAGGGAAGGCCTTCAAGAAGATGGATTGACACAGTGGCTGTGGTGATGGGCTCAAGTATAGCAAGGATCATGGAGCTGGAGTGGGACCTGGCAGTGTTTCGTTCTGCTGTGCATAATAGGGTCGCTATGAGTCAGAGACGACTCGACAGCACCTAACAACAGCCACATTTAAGTGAGGAGACTTGAATCAATAAAGCACTTTTCACCAGGTCTGATCTATGCCAAGTGCTCAATAAATGATAGTGCTGGTAAACAGTAAGAAAAATAATAATTGCAAATGGCATAAAAACTTTCTTATATGATAACATAGCCTACAGTGTTCAAGTAGATTATTGTATTTGTTCCTTACAACAACCCAATGAAGTAGGTGTTAACTTTATCCTAGTTTTATAGATGATGGATCCAAAGCTTGGAAAGGGTAATTTGCCCAATGTCACACAGCTAATAGAAAATATTACTAATATTTTCCTCCAAATACATCTGAGTTCATAGCCAAAGACTGTTGTTGTTAGCTGCTGCTGAGAGAGCCTCTGACTTCTGGTGATGAAATTGTTGTGATCCATAGAGTTTCAATGGCTTATGTTCAAAAGTAGACCACCAGGCCTTTCTTTCTAGTCTGAGTATGGAAGCTCCACTGAAACCTGCTCAGTATCACAGCAACACACAAGCCTCCACTAACAGATGGGTGGTGGCTGCACTTGAGGTGCACTGGTCAGGATTCAAACCCAGGTCTCCTGCATGGAAGGTGAGAATTCTATCACTGAACCACCATTACCCTCAGGCAAACATTATCATCCTTTAAATACATTGGAATCAATCTGAAGACAACTACTAACAACAACAACAACAAATCACCTCCATCTCCTGCTCCCCTATCACTCTCTACATATCTCTACTTGAAAAGGGACGGTTTTTCCAAAAAGCAGAATGTTGTTGTTGTTGTTAAGTGCCGTCGAGTCGTTTCCGACTCATAGCGACCCCATGCACAGCAGAACGAAACACTGCCCGATCCCGCACCAGCCCCACAATCCATGCTATACTCGAGCCCATCATCACAGCCACTGTATCAATCCATCTCCCTGAAGGCCTCCCCCTCTTTCGTCGACCCTCCACCCTACCAAACATGACATCCTTCTCCAGGGAATGGTCCCTTCTTACAACGTGACCAAAATAGGTGAGACGAAGTCTGGCCATTCTTGCTTCCAAGGAGCATTCTGGCTGCACTTCCTCCAGGACAGATCTGTTAGTTCTTTTAGCAGTCCATGGTACTTTCAGCATTCTTCGCCAGCACCACAACTCAAAAGCATCAACTCTTCTTCGGTCTTCCCTATTCATTGTCCAGCTCTCACATGCATAGGAGGCGATTGGAAATATCATGGCTTGTGTCAGGCACACCTTAGTCCTCAAGGAGATATCCTTGCTCCTCAGCACTTGAAACAGTTCCTTCGCAGTTGACTTCCCCAATGCTACACGTCGTCTAATGTTCTGACTGCTGCTTCCGTTGGCATCGATTGTAGAACCAAGCAACATGAATTCCTTGACAACCTCAATCTTCTCTCCATTGATTGTGATGCTGCTCATTGGTCCAGTTGTGAGGATTTTTGTTTTCTTTATGTTGAGATGTAATCCATACTGCAGACTGCATTCTTCAACCTTCATCAGTAGGTGCCTTAAGTCATCCTCACTTTCAGCAAGCAAAGTTGTATCGTCTGCTTATCTCAGGTTGTTAATGATTCTTCCTCCAATCCTGATACCACGTTTTTCTTCATATAGTCCAGCTTCTCGGATTATTTGCTCAGCATATAGATTGAATAAGTGTGGAGAAAGAATACAACCCTGATGCACTCCCTTCTTGATTTTAAACCATGTAGTGTCCCCTTGTTCTGTTTGAACGACAGCCTCTTGGTCAAGGTACAGATTCCTCATGAGTACAATCAAGTGCTCAGGGATTCCCATTCTTCTCAATGTGATCCATAATTTGTCATGATCCACACAATCAAATGCCTTTGCATAGTCAATAAAACACAAGTAAACATCTTTCTGGTATTCTTTGCCTTGAGCCAAGATCCATCTGACAACAGCTATGATATCCCTTGTTCCACGTCCTCTTCTGAATCCGGCTTGAACCTCTGGAAGTTCTCTATCAATATACTGCTGCAAACGTTTCTGAATTATCTTCAGTAATATCTTATTTGCATGTGATATTAATGATATTGTTCTATAATTTCTACATTCTGTGGGATCACCTTTCTTTGGAATGGGCACAAATATGGATCTCTTCCAGTCAGTTGGCCAGGTAGCTGTCCTCCAAATCTCTTGGCATAACTGAGTGAGCGCCTCCGATGGGGCATCTGTTTGTTGAAATATCTCAATCGGTATGCCATCAATTCCCGGAGCCTTATTCTTCACCAGTTCTTTCATTGCAGCTTTGACTTCTTCTTTCATTACCATTGGTTCTAGATCATAATGCCACTTCTTGAAATATCTTCAGCCAAAACCAGGCCAGGAGCTGATTGTGGAACAGACCATCAACTGCTCATATGCAAATTCCACTTGAAGTTAAAGACAATTAAAACAAGTCCACGAGAGCCAAAATATGATCTTGAATATATCCCTCCTGAATTTAGAGATCATCTAAAGAATAGATTTGATGCATTGAACACCAGTGACCGAAAGCCAGATTAATTGTGGGAAGATATCAAGAACATTATCCATGAAGAAAGCAAGCGATCACTAAAAAGACAGGAAAAGAAGAGAAGACCAAAGTGGATGACAGAAGAGACTCTGAACCTTGCCCTTGAGCGGAGAATCGCTAAAGCAAATGGAAGAAATGGAAAGGTAAAAGAGCTGAACAGAAGATTTCAAAGAGCAGCTCGAGTAGACAAAGCCAATTACTATAATGAAATGTGCAAAGACCTGGAGTCTGAAAATCAAAAAGGAAGAACACGCTCAGCATTTCTCAAACTGAAAGAACTGAAGAAAAAACTTAAGCCTCGAGTTGCGATATTGAGAGATTATATGGGCAAAATATTGAATGATGCAGGAAACATCAAGAGAAGATGGCAGGAATACACAGAGTCACTGTACCAAAAAGAACTGATCGATCTTCATCCATTTCAAGAAGTGGCATATGAAAAGCAGAATAACAGTCAGTAAATAGCTCTGTGAAGCTAGATGAATTCTGGGGTCACCTCCAGGTCTCTTAGGGTATCAGTCCATGAGCAAGTCTACTAGAGAAATTCCAAGGGAAGTGCTTCTGTGGAGGGACACTGAATTTAACTCAGGATGAACGATGGAGGAAATTTTCTGTGGATAGTTAAAGACTGTAAAAAATGTTCTACTGGGGAGAATATTATAAAGTTTCAGAAGGAGGATGGGCTGGAGAGAGACAGCAAAGGAGTGAAGAAATGACTATATAAATGCATCTTTTGGATGGGGTTAGGTTATCCACAGTGGTAATGGTGGAGTCCAAATTTCTAAGAGGACCTTTAGCATTGAGCTATATGTAATCAGACCACTGTGACTTTGGTTCAGTTTACATAAGATCAATTAGGTAAAGCACACAGCACAGCCCCTTTACACTTTATACTGTAAAGAGTCAGGAATGGTAGCTATTATTAATATTATTTGGGATTTATCACACAGTGGTTACTAAATAAATGGAACTCTCTCTTTTTATAGTTTAAAAAAAAGAAAAAGTAAACATTTCCATGCATCAGAGACAAGTAATAATAGTTAACATTTTCAAGCATTCACTCCACTAGGTGTTAAATTGACTCATTTAATTTTCCCAATAATCATTTGAAGATGCTACTACTATCAATATTTTACAGAGAGACTAGGAAATTTGTATACAATCTATCATACAGTTAATAGGTATTAGAAACAGAATTGAGTCCATGCTTTAACCACCCTCCAGTAGTAATTGGTATAGGTATATATGCCCCTTTTTTTCTAATGCATAGAGTACTATACTAGAAAACATTGATGCATACACACACACACACACACACACACATATGTATGTATGTATATGCATCTATATTAAATAATACAGCATCTATTTCCAACGAACAGAATTTTTGGTTAATATGCCAAAACAAACAAAGAAAAAAAATCTCCATCAAATAAAGCCTAACACACACAGAAGCAAATATGACTAGGAAGTAGAATGTATTCAGTGAATAAGGTGATGACCTACTCTGTATATTAAACCTGAGGGGATGAGTAGCAGAGCAGGAACATCCTCCATCAATAGGGAAATGTCATGACCAGAGGGAAAGCTGAAAGTGAATGGATGTATCAGAAGTGCTTACAATTAGATAAAAAGTCAAGTGGGAAATATTAGAGGTTAGGATACATTCATTGTAAAATCAGTAATGATATGAAAAGTGTAGTCTTAAATGCCTCAGAGGCTAGACAAAGAAGTGAGGAGAATACAGGAGGCTAAACATAAGGAGAAAAGGAGAAGGAAAAATAAATTGTAAAGCTGGGAGAGGGGTTGCCTAATCTACTTTGTACCAAGCATTTAATTTTCGTATCCACCCTATGAGGTATGTTTAACATTCTCACTTTACATATGAGAACACTGAGGCTTCAGAGAAGTAAAATGAATTTCCCAAGACTATTAAACAATTATGCTGAATTTCATGCACAGCTACTAAGAATCAGAATTTGAGCCATCTTGACTCATAAACCTGTTATCTTTTAATTCCTATGAGTTGCCTTTGAAGAAAGAGTTGCATATGGGTGGAGAACATGCTCAAAAAGAAAGAAATGGAATGGGATCTCAAGCTTTTCTTTCCTGCTAGCTAGATAGGATTTCTCAGACGTCACAATCACCACAGCATGTACCAGTTGTGGGACACTTATTAGCCTATTGCAGCTTTGTATTAGTCACTTGTAGATCCTTCTCATGTTCCTCACATCCAAAAGCAGAGAGTGTGTCTTTTTCAATTATATATTTTCATGGCACCAAGTCCAGGAAAGGTGGGCCAGGGACTGGTGGAAAACAAAGGCATGAAGACATGAATACACACACACACACACACACACACCTACACACATACATTTCCCTATTTATTTAGCTAAGGATCCAAAATGTAGCTAAAGAGAGGTAGCTACACAGAGTAGACAGAGTTTGAGTCTGTCTCATCAAGCCTTCTCTATTTGGGTTCTATGGTTGCCAGTTACAATATCCATGCGAGGCAGGATCTCTCCATATCCCATATGCTTAACTTAATGCTGTACCACATTCTTTTATAATAGGAATTTGCATTGCTGTGCAGGAAATACTTACACAATCGTTTCAAGAGAATATTTACAGACATTGGGGAAATTCATGATTCTGTGGCTATCTCTAATGAGTCTAAAATTTTAGGGTCTGCTTCTTGCAGTACCCTACTTCTAGTACCAAATTCTTTTTCAGTTAAGATTTTTTGTGTAGTCTCCTAGTCTCCTACTGCTTTGCTGAGGGAAAACAGGATAACTAAGAAAGTCGTACCACAGAGACCCAGGGCTTGCATAAGACTGACCAAAAACCAAACCAAACTCACTGCCATCAAGTCGATTCCAACTCATAGAGACTCTCACTGGGTTTCTAAGGCAGTAAATCTTTAAGGAAGTAGATCACCTCATCTTCCTTCCATGGAGTGGCTAGTGAGTTTGAACTGCCAACCTTCTGGTTAGCAGTCAAATGCCTTATCCAGTACACCACCAGACTCCTTAAGACTGAGCTTAACGTAGCTCCATAAGACCGAGGCTTGACCAAAACAAGAAACTTACCCTCCTCACATCAGCACCACCAGGCTAGCAAGCACTAACAAGTAACAGCAGTTTATTGTTGGGAAAGGTGCAGGAGCATGGAGAGAGATCCTCTCTGAGGTGGAGGTGCACAGGAAAGCCAAAAGTTGAGAGTGGAGCAGCATCATTGAGAAAAACCTCCAGAAAATCAGTTATCATCTGCAGTGCAGTGAATTACTCAATATGGCTCTCATAGCCATAATCTTTGTAACTCCCACCAGATGATTGGATGGGACCATGCAAAGAAAGTGTGTGGAACTCTAATGTGGGGATTGGCTAGTTTTGTCATTCTACTAGGCTTAAAATGAGCCCTCCTAAAGGCTGAAGGGGGCTCTCACTGCCATCAAGAGAGAAGAGTTGGAGGAGGAGTGGAGCATGTCCTTGAACCCAAGATCCCTGTGCTGGACCTCCTTGGTAGAGAGACAACTGGCTGAGACAATCGGCTGAGAAATCAAGAGGTATAAGACAGAGCTGTGGACTTCCCAGCCCATGAAGTGAGAAAGTTGAGTGCCCCTGGGCAGGAGGCTTAGTGGTATAGTGGGATACAGTTGTTGTTGTTGTTGTTGTTGTTGTTATTTGCCATCCAGTCGGACCCGACTCATAGCGACACCTCCTTGGGTTTCCAAGGCAGTATCACCACAGAAGTAGATTGCCCAAACTTCCTTCCAAGGAGTGGCTGGTGGGTTTGAACCATCAGCCTTCTGGTTAGCAGTCAAATGCCCTAGGTATAGGCAGAGCTAAAAGAGCTTTATAACTTACCCAAGCAAGGCAGAGGCCACACCAAGAGGCCAAGGGCCAGAGAGGAGTGCTGCTCAAGGACCAGGTTCAGAGTCTATTCTGACATCCATTTTGATCCATTCTTCCTTTCTTGTCCTTTTAATGACCTCTTGCTTTCTTCATGATGTTCTTGACAGAATTCCACAATTCTTCTGGTTTTTGGTCATTGGTGTTTAGTGCATCAAATCTATTCTTTAGAGGGTCTCTAAATTCAGGAGGGATATATTTAAGGTCATATGTTGGCTTTTGTGGACTTGTTTTAATTGTCTTCAACTTCAAGTTGAACATGCATATGAGCAATTGATGGTCTGTTCCACAATCAGCTCCTGGCCTTGTTTTGGCTGAAGATACTGAGTTTTTCCTTCGCCTCTTGCCACACAGATGTAGTCAATCTGATTCCTGTGAACTCCATCTGCTGAGGTCCATATGCATTGCTGCCATTTGTGTTGCTGAAAAAAGGTATTTGCAATGAATAAGTTGTTGGTCTTGCAAAATTCTATCATGTGATTCCCCATGTTATTTCTGTCAGCAAGGCCAAATTTTCCAACTACTGGTGATTCTTCTTTGTTTGCAACTTTTGCATTCCAGTCACTAGTGATAATCAACACATCTAGATTGCTCATTCAGTCAATTTCAGACTGCAGAAGTTGATCAAAATCTTCAATTTCTTCATCTTTGGCTTTGATGGTTGATGCATAAATTTGAGTAATAGTAGTATTAACTGGTCTTCCTTGTAGGTGTATGGATATTATCCTATCACTGACAACATTGTACTTCAGGACAGATCTTGAAACATCCTTTGTGATAATGAATGTCATGCCATTCCTCTTCAAATTGTCATTCCCAGCATAGTAGATCATATGGTTGTCTGATACAAAATGGCCAAAACCAGTCCATTTCAGCTCACTAATGCCTAGGATATCAATGTTTATATGTTCCATTTCATTTTTGACAACTTCCAATTTTCCTAGATTCATACTTTGTGCATTCCTTGTTCTGATTATTAATGGATGTTTGCAGCTGTTTCTCAATTTAAGTCATGCACATTAGCAAATTGAGGTCTCAAAAGCTTTACTTTATCCATATCAGTAAGGTTGGTTCTACCTTGATGATGCAGCTCTTTCCCAGTCATAATTTGAGAGCTTTCCGACCTAAAGGGAGCATCTTCCTGCACTGCTTCAGAGAGTGTTTCTGGGCCATTCATAAAGTTGATCATAATGTATCAGACAGTGTTTCTCTACTATTCATAAGGTTTTCCCTGGCCAATTCTTTGAGAAGTGGATGGCCTCTTCCTTCTTCCTAATGTGTCTCAGTCTGTGAGCTGCGTTGAAACCTGTGCACCATGTGTAACCCTGCTGGTGTTTGAAACACTGGTGACACAGCCTCAAGCCTCATAGCAACACACAAGCCATGACAGTACAACAAACTGACAGACAAGTTTATCTCCTTTAGCTGTTCAAAACCTCTCTGCTTCCTGCCTCTTGGGGGTGGGGCCGGTGTCCCTCCCCTTACCTGAGATGCTTGCCACTCTGTCTGGCATCCCTTGGCTTCTCTTTCCCCTGCTTCTTGCCAGGTAAACTAGAGGGTCAGAGAAAAAGGGGAAGACCCTCAGTGAGATGGACTGACACAGTGACTATGTTGTTCTGTTGTACATAGGGTTGCTATGAGTCAAAATGACTTGATGGCACCTAACAACAACAACATGCACTTGTGGAAGAAATAGTTCCTACTTTCAAAATATGTATTATAATTTAGAATAATGAACATAATGTGCATAGCATAATATCTAGCACATAATGTTGTTTTTGTTGTTATGTGCTGTCGAGTCAGACCTGACTCATAGTGACCCCTCCTTAGGTTTCCAAGGCAGTATCACTATGGAAGTAGATTGCCAACCTTCCTTCTGAGGAGTGGCTGGTAAGTTTGAACCGCCAGCCTTCTGGTTAGCAATCAAGTGCCTTAGGCACTACACTACCAGAGCTCCTAGCACATAATAAGTTGTTTAAAATGTTGTTGTTGTTGTTGTTGTTATGTGCCGTCGAGTTGGCCCCAACTCATAGCGACCCCTCCTTGGGTTTC
>NW_006921741.1:754991-759430 GCF_000298275.1 Orycteropus afer afer
GTGGTAAATTGTGGTCAATGTCATGAGACAAAGTGTATGTGAACTGCTGTATGGAAAGTGAATTTGCTCTGTAAATTTTCACCCAAATCCCAATAAAAAAGGAAAGAAAGAAAGAAAGAAATGATCTAATAGTGATGGGAAAGGACTAATTCAAATTTCAGGCAAGCTGACCTACCTAGAAGACTGTACTCAAGTTTTATTCCTAATTGAGAATCAGATCACTGTTTTCATGATGAATACAGAGAAATTAACATATATGTAGGGTGCTTCAACAATATACATACACTAAAGCCCTAGTAATGAGCTCTGCAGTGCAGTGGTTAAAGCATTTGGCTGTTACCAAAAGGTCAGCAGTTTGAATCCACCAGTCACTCCATGGGAGAAAGATGAGGCAATCTACTTCCATAAAGATTTACAGATTTGGAAATCTATGAAGCAGCTCTACTCTAACCTATAGAATCTCTATGAGTCAGAATTGACTTGATGGCAGTGGATTTGTTTTTTGGTTCTAGCCCTGTGGCCCAGAGATTAAATGCTTGGCTGCTAACCAAAAGGCTGGCAGTTCCAACTCACCAACTACTGCATGAGAGAGAGATGTGGCAGTCTGCTTGCATAAAAGTTCCAAACCAAAACCAAACTTACTGCCCTTGGGTTGATTCAAACTCATGGTGACTCCTATTATGTTTCCAAGGGTGTAAATCTTCATGGAAGCAGACTTCCATCTTCCTTCCATGGAGCAGCTGGTGGGTTTGAAGTACTGACCTGGTGGCAGCCAAATGTCTTAGCCACTACACCACCAGACCTCCTTTCTTTAAAGATTACAGCCTAGGAAAACCTATGTTGTGGTTCTACTCTGTCCTATAGGGTCACAATGAGTCAGCAATTATCCTTTTTGGTTTATTTGTTGTTGTTGTTGTTGTTGTTATATGCTGTCAAGTCGGACCCAACTCACAGCAATCCCTCCTTGAGTTTCTGAGGTGGTATCACTATGGAAGTAGATTGATTGCCCAACCTTCCTTCCGAGGAGTTTGAATTGCCAGCCTTCTGGTTAGCAGTCAAATGCCTTAGGCATTACACTACCAGAGCTCCTTTTTGGTTTATAGTGACTGTGAAAATACCTGGAGTGGGAAGTATAATGTTAGACTATCACATGCCATAGTGTAGCATTAATTTTTAAAGAACGATATGCTATCCTTTTTACCTTTACCTAAACCAAAACCAAGCAAACTCAAGGCTGTTGAGTTGCATCCAACTCATAGTGACCCCTCCTTGGGTTTCCAAGGCAGTATCACTATGGAAGTAGATTGCCCAACCTTCATTCTGAGGAGTGGCTGGTGGGTTTGAACCACCAGTCTTCTGGTTAGCAGTCAAATGCCTTAGGCACTCTGCTACCAGAGCTCCTTTACCTTTACCTATTTAAATAATATAATAATCACCTTCAACCATTCAAAAGGCTGTTTAGTGAAAGATAGATTTGTTATGCATGGCTCCATAGAAGAAATCTAGGACAAGTGGCAAATTATATGTTGTTGTTGTTGTTATGTGCCGTCGAGTCAAACCCAACTCATAGCGACCCCTCCTTGGGTTTCGGAGGAAGTATCACTATGGAAGCAGGATTGCCCAACCTTCCTTCCGAGGAGTGGCTGGTGGGTTTGAACTGCCAGCCGTCTGGTTAGCAGGCAAGTGTCTTAGCCACTATGCTACCAGAGCTCCCGGCAAATTATATAGGGAGATAATAATTCTACTAACCATTATAATATGCTAAAAGTTATTAAGCAGTTGTTTATTGTCTATGAGGCACCATGTTAACTTCTTTTTATGAATCATTGTATTTAATTCCAAATGCAAGTGGAGTCCGTGGGTGGTACAAACACTTAATGAGTTCAGAGGTTAACTGTAAAGTTGGAGGTTTGAATCCACTCAAAGGCACCTCTGGAAGAAAGCCCCAGTAATCTATTTCAAAAAACCCCCTGAAAACCCTATGGAACACAATTCTTTTCTGACATACATGGGATCACCATGTGTCAGACAAAGAAGTTGATTTGGCCTTTTCTCTCTGGTTTCTAAAAACAGCTCTTAAAAATTGCCAGGAATTGAGGGCTTTGGTTTTATAAAATAGCCAGGCAATATGTAAAAAACCAAACCCACTGCCATCCAGTTGATACTGACTCATAGCAACCTCCACTGGGTTTCTGAGGTAGTAAATCTTTATGCAGTAGATTGCCCAAAACCTTCTAGCAGTCAAATGGCTTAAGCACTGCACCATCAGAGCTCCACAGGTCCCACCCTGGCAAAAGACCTCAGGAATGGAGGGAGCATGATGGAATCGATCACAGATTCATGCATATGTATTGATGCTCTAGTCATGCATACACATGGAGGTCACAATGACTTATCATGGATCCTGGACTTTGGAGGTTCCTCCTTTGAGGCTTCCAGGAATGGTGAGAACATCTCTGCAGGGTAAAGTGAGGCATATTCCTGGGAGCAAAGGAGGCCCCATGTCGAGACCTCTCCCAGATCATGCCTGATGTGTCTCTCTTCTTTCTATTATAATAAA
This sequence comes from Orycteropus afer afer, assembly GCF_000298275.1. Lineage (NCBI taxonomy): Eukaryota > Metazoa > Chordata > Mammalia > Tubulidentata > Orycteropodidae > Orycteropus > Orycteropus afer. The sequence continues at coordinate 757,552 of NW_006921741.1, forward strand.
TGGATAACTGTATGTTAAGGAGCTCTGGTGATGTAGTGCCTAAGGCATTTGACTGCTAACCAGAAGGTTGGCAGTTAAACCCACCAGCCACTCCACAGAAGAAAGACTGGTCAATCTACTGCCAAAAAGATTTACCGCCTCTAAAACCCAAAGGGAGTAGCTATGAGTCAGAATCAACTCAATGGCAGTGGGTTTGGTTTTTGGAATAAGTATGTTGCTGTTGTTGCCGTTGTTGTTGTCAGGTGCCATCAAGTTGGCTCCAACTCAGCAATCCTATGTACAATAGAAGGAAACTGCACCATCCCCACAATCCTTTCTATACCTGAGCCCATTGTTGTAGCCACTGTGTTGATCCATCTCATTGAGGGTCTTCCCCTTTTTTGCTGACCCTCCACTTTACCAGGTATGATATCCTTCTCCAGGAAATGATCCCTTCTGACAACATGACCCAAGTAGGTGAGACAAAGTCTGGACATTCTCACTTCCAAGTAGCATTCCTGCTGCACTTCTTCCAGAACAGATTTGTTTGTTCTTCTGGCAGTACATGGTACTTTCAGTATTCTTTGCCAAAACCACGACTCAAAAGCATTAACTCTTTTTCTTCTGTGTCCTTATGCATTGTTCAGCTTTCATATGCCTATGAGGAAACTGAAAATATCATGGTTTGGGTTAAGCACACCTTACTCTTGAAAGAGACTTCTTTGCTCTTCAGCACTTTAAAGATAGCACTTCGCTTTTCAGCACATTATTGCCCAATGCAGTTATGACAGCTGATTTCTTGACTGCTGCTTCCATGGTTGTTGATTGTGGATCCAAGTAATATGAAATATTTGACCACTTCAATCTTTCCTCCATTTATTTTGATGCTACTTATTGGTCCAGTTGTGAAGATTTTCATTTTCTTTATGTTGAGATATAATCCATACTGCACACTATAGTCTTTAATTTCCATTAATAAGTGCTTCAAGTCATCTTCACTTTTAGCAAGCAAGGATGTGTCACCTGCATAGCACAGATGGTTAATGAGTCTTCCTCAAATCCTGACACCATGTTCTTCTTCATGTAGCCCAGGTTCTTGGATTATTTTCTCAGCATACAGATTGAGTAAGAATGGTGAAAGGATACAATCCTGATACATACCATTCCTGATTTTACACCATGCAGTATCCCCTTGTTCTGTTCAAACTACAACTTCTTGGTCTATGTACAGGTAGGTTCCTCACAAGCACAATTAAGCGCTCTGTAATTCCTATTCTTCTCAATGTTATCCATAATTTGCTATGATCCACATAATTGAATACTTTTGCATTGTGAATAAAACACAAGTAACACCAAAGAAGAGTTGAGGCTTTTGAGTTGTAGTGTCGGAAAAGAATGCTAAGAGTACCATGGTCTTCTAAAGGACTAACAAATCTGTCCTGGAAGAAATGTAGCTGGAATGCTCCTTAGAAGTGAGAATGACCAGACCGTCTCACTTTGGTCATGTTGTCAGAAGGAACCATTCCCTGGAGCAGGATATCATGTTTGGTACAGTGGAGGGTCAATGACAAGATGGATAGACACAGTGGCTGCAACGATGGGCTCAGGTATAGCAAGGATTGTGAGACTGGCACAAGACTGGACAGTGTTTTGTTCTGCTGTGCACAGGGTCACATGAGTCAAAGATGACTTGATGGCTCCTACCAATGACAACTAAGCACAATAAGGGCAGGCTTGTGCTTACTCACTGATCTGCACTGAGCACTTTCCCTTGTTACCCTCCTGAGAGGGACCGGGTCTCTGGAAGCAAGGTAAGCACGGGCGTAGCACAGAATAGCAGGCCGGGAGAGCAGGAGAAAGGGGTAAAACCCAGGAAGCCAAAGAGAAGAGCAATCAGCCA
>NW_006921741.1:774504-800166 GCF_000298275.1 Orycteropus afer afer
CTACTTCCGTAGTGATACTGCCTCGGAAACCCAAGGAGGGGTCGCTATGAGTCGGGTCCGACTCAATGGCACATAACAACAACAACAACAATCATTTTCTAACCTTTAATTTTTAGTCTACTTTTGTCTTTGTGTCTAAGATGTGTCTCTTGTAAGCAGTTTATTGATGAGTTATATTTCCTTATCCAGTCTGCAACTCTCCGTCTCTTGAGTGGTGCATTTAATCCATTGACATTCAGTATAATTATCAACAAGTATGAATTTATTGCTGCATTTTGTTATGTGTTTTTTCATGGTGTTCCTGGTTTCTTTATTCCATATCATTTTCTGTGCTGAGTTCATTTAGCTTATGAATCATGTTATCATTTCCTTCATTGCTGTTGTATTTGCTAAAGATTTGTGCTTGTCCTCTTTTTTATTTTGATGTGAAGGTTTATCATTTTCCTTTAAATTTACCCTGTGGTTTACAGTTTTCTCCCCAAGTTTAGAACAATCCATTCTATCTTGCAATTGTCTTCACTTCCTCACCATTTATAAGCTCTTTAACTACACTATTTTTTCTCCTCTTTTTGGTTTACAGTTGTCCTTATTTGCCAATTGATGTCCCTGGTTCCCTGTTTACAATCTTGTAAACTGATTTTACTTTGGATACTTCCATAACTGAATTGGTTTCTGGGTTATGTCATCTTGTGTATTAATGGTCAGTTGTTATTTGCTATTATTGGTTCTAGTTAAAGGACTCCCTTTAGTGTCTCTTGTAAGGTTGTTCTGGTTTCAACAAATTCCCTTAATTTCTGCTTATCTGGAAATCTCCTAATTTTACCATCATATTTGCGGGACAATTTTTCTGGGTATATATTTAGTTGGAAATTTTTCTCTTTCAGGGTTTCATGTATACTATCCCATTCCCTTCTCACCTGCATGATTTCTGCTGAAAAATCAGAGCTTAGTCTTATCAGTTGCTCTTTGTAGGCAACTTTTAGTTTTTCCCATGCTGCTTTCAGGATTCTTTCTTTGTCTTTGGTTTTGGTGAGTTTGTTGATGATATGTCTTGGTGGTTTTCTTTTGGGATCTATCCTGTTTGGGGTTCATTGGACTTCCTGAATGGATATATTCTCACCTTTCATCATATCAGGGAAGTTCTCTACCAACAAACCATGGACAATTTTCTCAATGGTTTTATTTTTCTCTTCTTGTTCTGGAATTCCGATTACACGTAGATTATTCCTTTTGAAGGTATCCCACATGAATCTTAGGCTTTCTTCATTTTGTTTTGATCTTTTTTCTGATTGATCCCTTCCCAAAGAAGTATTCAGGTACTTGTCTTCAGTCTCATTAATTCTGTCTTTCATTGATTCAATTCTACTCCTTTGCCCTTTCAACGCTTTACCTATTTATGAAAATCTAGTATTAATCTTCTGGATTTTGATTTATTGATTTTGTATCATTTCTAATTTTTCATTTATTTTGTTCTTGTATTTTCTTCTGAAATTGTTTTAAGATTTTGTCTGTCTTTTCCTTAATTTTTTCAGTGTTTTCCTTGATCTATCTCTCAATCCATTGAAAGTACCCAAATATAATTCTTTGGAATTCCTTATCAGGGAGTTGCAATGCTGCTTCTTCCTGAGGGATATGTTCTGGGTCTGTATCCTGCTCCCTTGTTTCTACTGCTTTATCTTGCTTCTTTGTATGGACTGTGATGGTCTGTTGTCTCTGAGACATTGTGATGTTGTTGTATTTATATTTAATTTTTGATTGTATGTTGGAGTGATTCACCCAAGATTTTAGTTTTCTTTCATTCTTTTTTTTTTTTTTTTAATCTGAATAAGCAGGGTACTGTGCTCCTCTGTTCACTAGTTGGCATCATTTATGCACTCACCATGTACGTCCTGGTGGGTGTGATAGAGAATGAGAGTGGCTGCACAGATCTCTATTAACTGTTTGCAAAGAGCAGTTAAGCATGAGTCAGACTCTTATTGGTGGTTGTGTATGGTTGGCCAGTTGGTGCAGAAGGAAATTGTGGCCCCCTGTCAGTAAGTGGAGCTGCTAGGGATGTGGGTGTGGTTGGGTCACATGAGCATGGTTGCTGTCTCCCACTTAGACAAAAACAACAATCAAAAAAGTAAAAGCAAGAGGACACAAACACACACCACGCAAACACACAGGAATAATCATCAAAAAGAGAAAAAAAAAAAAAAAGAAAGAAAAGGGAATGAATGGGAGAAAATTTTTAAAGAAATACATTAAAAAGACAAAAGAAATATGAATAGAGAAAAAATGGGGGGAACCCTACAATATCTGGGGAGAGGGAAATAAGAGAAAAGAGGTAGAGTAGAGAATAATGAAGGAAAAAAATGGGGAAAATGCAAAAAAAAAAAAAAAAAAAGGAATGGGGAGAACCACAAGAAAGAAAAAAATGGGAACCAGGAAAATGGAAGAGAGAAAAAAAAAAAAAAATTAGAACCTGGCATGGGAAAAAGAAAGAATAAAAATAAAAAGGAAGAAAAAGAATAATTTTAAAACAGTCAACAAACAAACAAACTTAAAAAAAATAAAACAAAAAATTTAATCTGGGCAGGTCATGGGAGGGCATCCAGGCTCCATCTGAGCACACAGACTAGAATGGAATACCTGCTGACCCAGAAAGTGGGTGGGAGTGATGTATGGTTGCACCTCCATTCACCAAGAGGGTGTGGGGTATAAGAGTAACAAGGGAAATACTGCACCTTTCCAGTCCTCAGTGTCCAGTATGTCCTTGCTATCCTTGGCAAGTGGAATCCGAGACAATGCTGTTGTGTTAAATATCCGAAATGGTCTAACAGCTTGTAAATATTCAAAATAGCTGTGCCCTCCGGGCAGCCAAAAGTTCACAGCTCAGTGTGTCTGCTTCTTCACTGTTTCCCCTCTGATTCACCAGCCACCAGTGCAGTCCTCCATGCAGCCCTTGGCTAGCAGGGATGATTTTTAGGTTAATTCTTAGGTCTTAACACCACTTGGAAATACCCAAACTGTTCATGCCGTCAGGATCACTGACAGTCTAGAGCTCCATATCTTTCCTTTATCGCTGTTTTCATGCAGGTTCTTCTACTAGTTGGAGTTTAGTCCACTTCCATATCTGTCCTTTCAAAGCTCAGGGCTCCAGGATTATCCTCTGTATCTGTGTTAATTGGTTCCTTTTTTTTAATTGAAGAGGGTCTGTGTAGTTTGTCTGCCTGTTCCACCATCTTACCAGAGCTCTTCCCTCCCATTTTCTTTTGATGCTTCCTACTTCATTCAATATTTTGCTGATAGAATCTTTCGATATTGCAACTCAAGGCTTTCTTCAGTTCTTTCTGCTTGAGAAATGCTAAGCGTGTTCTTTGTAACTGTAAGTATAAACCAAACCAAACTCACTGTCATTGAGTTGATTCATTCACAGTGACCCTTCCTTGGGTTTCTGAAGCAATATCTCTATGGAAGTAGATTGCCCAGTCTTCCTTTTGCAGAGTGGCTGGTGGGTTTGAACTGCCAGCCTTCTGGTTAGCAGTCAAATGAATTAGGCACTACACCACCAGAGCTCCTAACTGTAAGTATAGGTGATCTAAAAAAAAAAAAAAAAAAAAAAATCCCATTGCCATCTAGTTGATTACAACTCTCAGCAACTCTATAGGACAGAGTAGAACTTCTCCCAACAGAGTGGCTGCTGGGTTCAAACCATCAACCTTTTGGTTAGCGGCCAAGGTCTTAACCACTCACTCACAAGGACTCCTAGTATAGGTAATAGTCTCCATGAATCTTGTGTATCATTATAGAGAATTAAATAACTCACAATGGGCAACAAGCCAGCAGGGGCTGAGAGAACAGAGTCAATTTGTGCAGATCCAGCTCTGAGTTCCTTGCTGACAGAGAAAGACTGCCTGGGCAGTGATGAAAATGCATGGAGTCCTTCTACCTTGTCACCTAGCCCCAGGAGATGACAGATAGAGAGACAGAGAGAGAGAGAAAGAGGAGGGCGGGCAGCTGGTCTAAAGTGCAGGGGTTTGTGCAGACTCCTGAGGCTACAGCTGGTACTTAATGACCTGGCCCCAGTTGGCCAGGGATGATACCTAACCTAGCTCTGTGTAGTAGGACCAGAGAGGAATTTCCATGTAAGTTGCTGGTGATTAGAAAGTGATAAATGTGGGATCTGCCCTCTTTGCACCTTTGATAGTTAATTACTAGCCATGCACCATCAGTTAGAGTCAACTCCACAATGATGTGAAAACAATGCAAGTGGTAGGCTTTATTCTGTGGGTAGGAAAATGGGAGTTTAAAGAAGTTGAATAATTTGTTAAATAATTTATGGCTCATGTAGAGTGAATTTTAACCCAGGACTGCTGTATTCCAGAATGGTATATGCCTTAATAAGAGTGAAATCTTTTAAACAAATGCAGTATGATTCCCATCACTGGAGGTATAAAAGAAGGAGTTGGGAAATCATCTGGCTGGGATCTTAATGAAAAGGCTGATATATTTATTCATTCAATCTGTATTTATCTAGGGCCTATTATGTAGAAGTCACATTATATACAACTTAGGAATTAAGTAAAAGGCAAGATTATTTCAAGTAAACAAATTTAAGTGTGAAAGAAAACTGAACTGAATAATTTGTAAAACAATTTCTCTAGCTATGGAATTCTGTGACAGTCTCTGCTGAGTTTTCTAGAGAAGCAAAGCTAGTGAAGCAGAGAGAGAGACTGAGATTCATCCCAAGGAAATGGCTCATACTATTGTGGAGGTTGGCAAGTTCCATATCTATGGATCAAGCATCAGGCTGGAGGCTTCTCCTGACTCATGTGGTTGCAGGGGCTGATGAACCTATAATTAGCATGCCACACACAGGCCACTGGCTCAAGGGGCTGAAGAAGCTGGTGAATCCCCAAATCTGCAGCTCAAATGGCAGGCTGCTAGGCTCAAGTCTAACAAACAGGAAATCAGGTGATGACAAGTTAGATGCAGGATCCAAAGCAAGGGAGAGTCTTGCCAGGGCATATATATATATATATATATATATATATATATATATACACACACACACACACACACACACACATATACACATACACATACACACACACACACACATATATAGAGAGAGAGAGAGAGAGAGAGAATGCAGGTCACACCCCCAAGGAAATTCCCCTTACATCAAAGCAAGGGTGTAACTCGAGTCATACCTCTTATAAGGCTGTGACTCAAGATACACCCCACACTAATCCTGCCTCATACACATATAGAGGTTAGGATTTACAACAAATAAAATGTAGGGTAATTACATAATATCATAAAATGGAGGATAATTTTATATCAGATCACAAATGGAGGATGAGCATACGGTACCAGGAATCCTGGTCTAACCAAGATGGCACATAATAAAAATCATCACAATGACTCTTTACTTTTCCTTTTCCAAATAATGTCAGCAGTTCTGAAAGCAATTAAAACAGAGGGAAGTTATTACTTCAGCTATCTGATCTCTCTTTCCCAATAAATTTCCCCATACCTTTATTTCAATAGTTGAATTAGCTTCAGTGTCACTCAAACTTGAGAAATGAAACCTAGTAATTTCTACAGAGTTCTTTAAAAGTGATGTTGAAACCTCAAACTGTGATGTAGCGTGAATTCCCATCTCTTAAGTGTTTCATATACTCTTACTTCCATTTCACCAGGGATGGGAGATTATCTTTTTTTCTGCTCGAAATCACCATTTCATTTCCTCTCTTCAGGCTGGATAGCTTATCTATTTTTATAACAAAAGACACAGATATTGCTTTTGTTTCTTCTATCTACAAAACATTATAAGACATTTCCCTACTAATTACTGAGCAAATTGAAAGAAGTAAGAGAAGTGTCAACTTCCAGTAGTTTATTCTTTCATAAAAAAAATCATTGTAATTCTTCAATTATATACTTCAGGAAGATTTTATAGCTAAAGTGGTTCTGAAATCTTTCATTTTCATTCTCACATTATGAGGCTTCTAACAAGGATGCATCACAGATTCCATTTATTCTGTACATTTGATCAGAAAGCGACAACTGGTTAAGGTTGGGCAGTAAGAATTATGGTTCAAATGTGCACTTTATGGGACAGGTATAGGTCACACTACTACAGAAATAGAAAAGCAAGGGAAGAGTTTGTGTGGAATTGAAAAAGGCTTGAAGCTTTTCAATGATTAGACTATTTCCCATAGTGATTTTGCATTAAGACTTCCCTTTGGATCTCTGAAAATTATACACCTGGGTGTTCAACTTTGGAGTTTCTAATTCAGTAGGTCTGGAGTGAGCTCAAGCATAAGAACCATATTTGAAGTATTCTGATGAGTACAACCAGACCCATCTGCAAACTACTTCAGGACTTATGCTTAAGTCACACTGAATAACTTGAGATTTCTTAAAAGCAATGTGCTTTTGCTCATGAAATTCCTTCCCTTCCATGGAATGTACTCTTTCCCTTGTAGGGACACACTTGATGTGTCCTACTCATATTTTGAGATCAAGCCCAAGTATTATCATCACCTCTTTCACATTTTCCTAGTCACCCCACAAAAAAAATTAATAACATAACCCTCTCTTCTAAGTCCCCTACTGGGGAAAAAAAAAAAAGTTGAATCTTACTCATGGTGACACTATTTGTGTCAAGAGTAGAATTGTGCTTCATAGGGTTTTCAATGGTTGATTTTTTTTGAAATAGCTTTCCAAATCTACCTTCCAAAGTGCCTTCAGGTGGACTTGAGCCTCTAATCTTTCAGTTAGCACCTGAAGGTGTTAACAATTTCCACCATCTTAATGAGATGCCACTTCATACCCATTCCAAAAAAAAAAAAAAACTCACTGCCATGAAGTCAATTTTGACTCATAGTGACCCCTCCTTGGGTTTCCAAGCCAGTATCACTACATAAGTAGATTGCCCAACCTTCCTTCTGAGGACTGGCTGGTGGGTTTGAACTGCCAGCCTTCTGATTAACAGTCAAATGCCTTAGGCATTACGCCACCAGGAAAGCTAAAATATAGACAGTAACAAATGTTGGCAAGGATGAGGAAAAATTGTAATCCTAATACATTACTAGGGGGAATGTTAAATGGTACAGCCACTTTGGAAAGCAGTTTGGTGGCTTCTCAAAATGTTAGATGGAAGCAAAACACAGAGTCATGATACCTAAAAAAATTGGTCTATGTTCAACCATTTCAGGAGGTTGCATATGATCAAGAAATGATGGTATCAAACAAAGAAGTCCAAGCTTCACTGGACACCCTGGCAAAAAACAAGGCTCAAGGAATTGACAGAATAACAACTGAGATGTTTCAACAAACAGATGCAACATTGTAAACCCACACCCATCCATGCCAAGAAATTTGGGACAGATACCTGGCCAACCCACTGGAAGAGATCCATATTAGTACCCTTTCCAAAGAAAGGTGATCAAACAGAATGTGGAGATTATCTAGTAATATCATTAATATCACACACAAGTAAATTTTTGCTGAAGATCACTCAAAAATAGAAGCAGCAGTACATCAAGAGGGAACTGCCAGAAATTCAACCCGGATTCAGAAGAGGATGTGGAAAAAGAGATATCAATGCTGATATTAGAAAGATGTTGGCTGAAAATAGAGAATGCCAGAAAGATGTTTATCTATGTTTTACTGACTATGCGAAGGCATTTGACTACGTGGATCATAACAAATTGTAGATAACATTGCAAACAGTGGGGATTCCAGAAAACTTAATGGCAGCCATAAAGATCCTGCACATAGATCAAGAGGTACTCACAAGAACAGAACAAGGGGATACCTTGTATGGTTTAAAATGAGGAAAGATGTGTGTATCAGGGTTGCTTCCTTTTACCATACTTATTCAATCTATATGCTGAGCAAATAACCCGAGAAGCTGGACTATGTGAAGAACATGGCATCAGGACTGGAGAAAAACTCAAAACAAACTTTGATATGCAGATGACACAACCTTGCTTGCAGAAAGTGAAGAAGTGCTTACTGACAAGGTTCAAAGACCACAACCTTCAGTGTGGATTACACCTTAACATAAAGGAAACAAAAATCCTCACAATTAGACCAATAAACAACATCATGTTGTTGTTAGGTGCTGCTGAGACATCTCCAACTCATAGCGACCCTATGCACAGAAGAATGAAACACCACCCAGTCCTACACCAGCTCCATGATCCTTGCTATACTTGAGTCTATTTCCATAGGCACTGTGTCAACCCATCTCATTGAGGGCCTTCCCCTCTTTCATCACACTCTACCTTACCAAGCATGACATCTTTCTCCAGGGAATCGTCCCTTCTGACAACATGACCAAAGTTGGTGAGACAAAGACTGGACATTCTCACTTCCAAGGAGAATTACAGCTGCACCTTCTCCAATACAGATTTGTCAGATCTTTCAGCTGTCCATGGCACTTTCAGCATTCTTTGCCAGCACCACAACTCAAAACCATCAATTTTTCTTCGATCTTCCTTATTCATTGTCCACCTCTCACATGCATATGAGGCAACTGAAAATACCATGGCTTTTGTCAGGCACACCTTAGTCATCAAGGAGACATCTTTGCTCTTCACCACTTCAAAGAGGTCCTTTGCAGCCAATTGATTTGCCCACTGCTATAATGTTATCTAATGTCCTGACTGCTGCTTCCATTGGTGTCAACTGTAGACCCAAGCAATGTGAAGTCTTTGACAACTTCAATGTTTTCTCCATTCATCATGATGCTGCTTATAGGTCCAGTTGTGAGGACTTTCATTTTTTTTTTATAGTGAGATTTAATCCATACTGCAGACTGTATTCTTCAATCTTCATCAGTAAGTGCTTCAAGTCATCCTCACTTTCAGCAAGCAAAGTTGTGTCCTCAGTGTATCGCAGGTTCTTAATGATCTTCCCCCAATCTGATGCCACGTTCTTCTTCGTATAGTCCACCTTCTCAGATTATTTGCTCAGCAAATAGATTGAATAAGTATGGTGAAAGGATACAACCCTGACGCACTCCCTTCTTGATTTCAAATCATGCAGTGTCCCCTTGTTCTGTTCGAACAGCAGCCTCCTAGTCTATGTATAGATTGTTCATGAGTACAATCAACTGCTCCAGAATTTCCATTCTTCTCAATGTTACCCATAATTTTTTATGACTTACACAATTAAATACTTTTGCATAGTCAATAAAATACAAGTAAACATCTTTCTGGTATTCTTTGCTTTGAGCCAAGATCCATCTGACATCCGCAATGATATCCCTTGTTCCATGTCCTCTTCTGATTCCAGTTTGCATTTCTGGAAGTTCTCTATCAATATACTGCTGGAACACTTTTTGAATTATCTTCAGTAAGATTTTACTTGCGTGTGGTATTAATGATATTCTTTGATAATTTCCACATTCTGTGGAATCACCTTTCTTTGTAAGGGGCACAAATATGGATCTCTCCCAGTCCATTGGCCAGGTAGCTGTCTTCCAAATCTCTTGGCATAGCTGAGTGAGTGCCTCCAGCAGGGCATTCATTTGTTGAAACATCTCAGTGGGTAATCCATAAATCTCTGGAGCCTTGTTCTTTGCCAATTCCCTCAGTGCAGGTTCAACTTCTTCCTTCAGTGCCATTGGCTCTTGATCATATGCCACCTCCTGAAATGGATGACACTGTGTATTCCTTCCATGTTCTTTTGATGCTTCCTGCATTATTCAATATTTTGCCCATAGAATCTTTCAATATTGCAACTTGAGGTTTAAATTTTTTCCTCAGTTCTTTCAGCTTGAGAAATGTCAAGTATGTTGCTCTCTTTTGGTTATGTAACTCCAGGTCTTTGCACATTTCATTATAGTAATTGGCTTTGTCTACTCTAGTTGCTCTTTGAAATCTTTTGTTCAGCTCTTTTATCTTGTCATTTTTTCCATTTGCTTTAGCTACTCTTCACTCAAGGGCAAGTTTCATGGTCTCTTCTGACATCCATTTTGGTCTTTTCTTCCTTTCTCATCTTTTTAATGACCTCTTGCTTTCCTCATGGATGATGTTCTTGATGTCATCCCATAATTCTTCTGGTTTTCAGTCATTGGTGTTTAATGTATCAAATCTATTCTTTAGATGGTCTCTAAATTCAGGAGAGATACATTCAAGGTCATATTTTGGCTCGTGTGGACTTGTTTCAATTGTCTTCAATTTCAAATTGAACTTGTATATGAGCAGCTGATGGTCTGTTTCACAATCAGCTTCTGGCCTGGCTTTGGCTGAAGATATTGAGCTTTTCCATTGCCTCCTGCCAAAGATGTAGTCAATCTGATTCCTGTGTACTCCACCTGGAGAAGTCCATGTGCATTGCCACCATTTGTGTTGTTGAAAAATGGTATTTACAATGAATAAGTCATTGGTCTTGCAAAATTCTATCGTGCGATCTCCAATGTTATTTCTGCCAAGGCCAAATTTTCCAACTACTGGTGATTCTTCTTCATTTCCAACTTTTGCATTCCAGTCACCTGTGATAATTAATACATCTTGATTACATGTTTGGTCAATTTCAGACTGCAGATGTTGATCAAAATCTTCAATTTCTTCATCTTTGGCTTTGGTGGTTGTTACATAAATTTGAATAATAGTAGTAGTAACTGGCTTTTCTTATAAGCACATGGATATCATTCTATCATTAACAGTATTGTATTTCAGGACAGATCTTGAAACATCCTTTGTATTGATGACTGCCACGCCATTCTTCTTCAAATTGTCATTCCCGCATAATAGATCATATGGTTGTCTGATTCAAAAGGGCCAAAACCAGTCCATTTCGGCTCACTAATCCCTATGATATCAACATTTATGCATTCCATTTCATTTATTACTATTTGCAATTTTTCTAGATTCATACTTCATATATTCTATGTTCCGATTATTAATGGATGTTTGCAGCTGTTTCTCCTCAATTTGAGTCATGCCACATCTGCAAATGGAGGTCCTGAGAGCTTTACTTCATCCATATCATTAAGGTTGGTTCTACTCTGAGGAGGCAGCTCTTTCCCAGTCATATTTTGAGTGCCTTCTGACCTAAGGGGCTCATCTTCCTGCACTGTATTGGACAATGTTTCTGGGCTATTCATAAAGTTTCCTAGTGATGTATCAGACAGTGTTTCTCTGCTTTTCAAGGTTTTCCCTGGTCAATTGTTTGAGAAGTGGATGGCCTCTTCCTTCTTCCTAGTCTGTCTCAGTCTGTAAGCTGCATTGAATCCTGTGCACCATGTGCAACCCTGCTGGAACACCAGTGGCACAGCCTCAAACCTCACAGCAACATGCAAGCCACCACAGTAGGACAAACTGATGACAAGTTTGTCTCCCTTAGCTGTTCAAAACCTCTCCACCCTCCCTTTACCTGGATCCCCCAGCTCTGTCTCATCCCCAGCTCAAGCAACATCATGATAAATGGAAAATATATTGAAGTTGTCAAGGGTTATAATTTTACTTGATCCACAATCAATGCCCATGAAAGTGTTGTTGTTAAGTACCGTCAAATCAACTTCAATTCATGGTGATCCTACGTACAACAGAATGAAACACTGTCTGGTCACGTACCACCCTCACAATCCTTGCTATACCTGAGCCCATCGTTGCAGCCATTGTGTCAGTCCATCTCATTGAGGGCCTTCCCCTTTTTTGCTGACCTGTATCCTTCTCCAGTGAATGGTCCCTTTTGACAACATGACCAAAGTAGGTGAGACCAAGTCTGGCCATTTTCACTTCCAAGAAGCATTCTGGCTGCACTTCTTCCAGGACAGATTTTTAGTTCTTCTGACAGACCATAGTACTTTCAGTATTCTTTGCCAGCGCTACAACTCAAAACCATCAACTCTTCTTCAATCTGCCTTATTCACTGTCCAGCTTTCACATGCATATGAGGCTATTGAAAACACTATGGCTTGAGTTAGGCACACCTTAGTCTTCAGAGACATTGTTGCTCTTCAGCACTCTAAAGAGGTCTTTTGCAAGAGATTTTCCCAATGCAGTATACATCAGGTAATAAATCAAATGATGTATTGCATTGCACAAATCTGTTGCAAGAGACCTCTGTAAAGTGTTAAAAAGCAAAGGTGTCACTTTGAGGACTAAGTTGTGCCCGACCCAAACCAAGGTGTTTTCAAATGACCTCATATGTATGTGACAGCTGGGTAATGAATAAGGAAGATCAAAGAATACTCATTGATTTGAATTGTAATATTGGCAAGGAGTACTGAATGTGCTATTGACTGCCAGAAGAACAATACATCTCTCTGGGAAGAAGTACAATTAAGATGCTCCTTATAAGCGAGGATGGCAAGACTTTGTCTCACTACTTTGGACAGATTATCAGAAGGGACCAGTCTATGGAGAAGGACATCATATTTGGTAAAGTAAAGGATCAGTGAAAAAGAGGAAGACCTTCAAGGAGATGGACTGACACAGTTGCTGCAACAATGGGTTGAAACATAGCAATGATTGCAAAGATGTCAAGGACCTGGCCATGCTTCATTCTGTTGTACATAGGGTCACTATAAGTCAGACCAACTTGAGGCCACCTAACAACAACAAAATGTTAAACACAAAGTTACATATGACCCAGCAATTCCACTTCTAGGTGTGTATCCAAAAATGAAAATATAGGTCTACTCAAAAGCTCATACATGAATGTGAATAGTAGCATTATTCACAAAAGCCAAAAGGTTGAAGTAGTACAAATGTCCATTAACTGATGAATGAATAAATAAATGTAGTATATATAGTATATACATACGTTGTTGTTGTTGTATGCCGTCGAGTCGGCCCCAACTCATAGCGACCCCTCCTTGGGTTTCTGAGGCAGTGTCACTACAGAAGTAGGATTGCCCAACCTTCCTTCCGAGGAGTGGCTGGTGGGTTTGAACCGCCAGCCTTCTGGTTAGAAGTCAAGTGCCTTAGGCACTATGCTACCAGAGCTCCTAGTATATACATACAGTGGAATGTTATTCAGCCATTTAAAAAAAATGTTACATGTTACAACATGGATGAATCTTAAAAACACTCTCTTAAGTAAAAGAAGACAGCTAACCGAAAAAAAAAAAAAAAACCCAAACCACACTTACTTTTTCATTTATATGAAATGTCCAGAATAAGCAAATCGATAGAGACAAAAAGTAGATTAGTGGTTGTCTGCAGATGGGTGGAGGGATCTGAGAGGACACAGACCTCTCTCAGGACCAGCAACATCCTAAATTTCCATCTCTTTTGTTGACACTAGGCAAGCATACTTTATGTGATTCTGACAATCTACCAGTTGTATCTAGAACATAACTCAAGACTTACCCACATTATTTTGTTTAAAATGTATTGAGTTTGAAGGATGTAAGTATATGTTTTTCTTATACTAATACCACTTGAGAAACATTGTAATGAGAGATGTTTACATTCTGTGATGTCTGAGAATGAAAAATGAGAAGGCAATTTATCAGGAAAATGTTTTCCAGTAAGACCTTTGCAGAATGCACCTATCAAATTGAAGAACTTTCACAATCAAAGCACAGTTATAGACACAAGAGATTCAAACATGACTAAAACAAGATTCCTGGCCCCAAGGAGCCAGCAAGCTGACTGTAGTAATTAATTAACTGAGAAATGAAATCATCAGTGCTGATCAATACTTTTCAAGGACAAACACGGGATCAGAACTAATTATGCACTGAGTTTTAAGCAGACTGATGTATTCTCTCTTTTTCTCTTTATTTCTGATTGTGCATCTTGCTTGACAAAGTGCCTCTGTAAGATTCTTTAATTCACTCACTGATTTAGTCATTAAATAATTTTCTTTAAGGATACTTTTAATGAAAATAGATAAATACAATAAACATAGTAGACCTCAAAACAAAGTAAACTTAACTCTACATGGGGATCATGAAAGGCTGCTTGGTGAGGTTAACATTTAACTTGCATCTTGAGGAAGGATTTGGAGTTTGCTAGAAATATTATTAGAGGCAATGATAGAGTGGAATATGGAATTTATTTTCACTGGGTACACTAAACAATATGAGCTTCTAGTCTTGTACATGCAGTAAACAACCCATTAAGGTGACAAAGCTCCTAGAGAAGGTTTTCTGGCGATTTCCTAATTAAAATCTCTTAGATTATTTTCCGAGAGACTTGAATTTAAAGAAAAACTCTACCAAAATGGATTCCTCAGAAAGCTACATGCCTATTTATTTTCTGTATTTCACACATATTAACTAAAGGATTTTCAGTAAACATTTGTAGGCATATATGACTGAGGAAAATTCAATAAAATTTGTTTTTCTATACCACAAAGCCTTTGACTTGAGAAAAAATCTTAATGTCTCCAGATTTTAAAAACATGGGCTTTCAGTGTTTTTCAAATATTAAAAACCAGGGATTCATGCAATTATTGGTCTCTCCCCATCTGGATCAAAGAAGAGTGAAGAAAATCAAAGATGCAAGGAACAATTTGTCCAAAGGACTGATGGACCACATGAACCCCAGCCTCTACAACCCTGAGATCAGAAGAAGTGCCTGGCTACCACTGCTCCCCACCGTGAAAGGGATCATAGGGGGAGGTCCTAGATAAATGTGGGAGAAAAATCATAAAAAAAAGACCAGACTTACTGGTCTGATGGAGACTTGTGGGACCCCTGAGACTGTGGCCCTTAAACACCCTTCAAGCCAGGAACTGAACTCACCCTCATGGCTCAACTTTCAGCTAAACAATAATCAGGCCTATGAGGTGAACAATAATATGAGGAAGGTACGAACTCATTAAAGCAATCCACCACACGAGATCCACAGGGCAGTATTTGGCCAGAGATCAAGCTCAGAAGGCAGGAAGGTATAGTAAAGAAAGACAAATGGAAATACTAAATACAGGGAGGAAGTGGGAAGAATACTGTAACAGTATGGGGATTGCAATGAATGTCACAAAACAAAATGTGTATGAACTGTTCAATGGAAAACCAATTTGCTCTATAAACTTTCACCCAAATTACAATTAAAAAAAAAAAAGCAAGGATTCATAAAGGAGAAAAAGTCTTACAATACATTTAAGAAGTAGGAGGCATTTAGTGAACATTCATTAACATATTGAAATTCCTAGCCAGAAAAATTACACAAAATAAACCAACTTGGTTTAGTTTTCCTTCTTAAACTTTATTTATCTAATATACTCAATGGCAAATAACAACAACAATATACATAATACTTTCACTTGTGCAATATTAGGAAACTAGAAAAAATAATAATGATCATAATGGCTATCTGTTACTGAACACTCTCTGGACCCAGCACTGTCCTTTATGTGCATTACCTTATATAACTTGCACCACAATCCTAAACCAAAAAATCAAACCCACTGCCATTAAGCCGATTCCAATTCATAGCAACCCTATAGGACAGAGTAGAACTGCCCCATAGGGTTTCTATGGCTATAAATCTTTATGGAAATAGACTGCCTCATCTTTTTCCCACAGAGTGGCTGTTGGGTTTGAACAGCCTATCTTTTGGTTAGCAGCCATATGTTTTAACCACTGTACCACCAGAGCCTTACCACAATCCTATATGGTACCATGATCATCTGTATTTTACAAAAAAGGAAATGAGGCTCAAGAGTCAGAGACAACTGCAAAGGGTAGCACCAGATTACAAATTTAGAATGTCTGACTCCAAAGCCCTCACATTAGATCATCTGCCACAAGACCACCATCTCTTTACATAGTTTCATATTTTCCCTCTTTACTTAGTTAATTAATTTGTTAACTCACTTAAGTAATGCTTTTGATTACCTACTTGTGCTAGGAACAACACTATACACTGGAGGTAGAGAGGTAAGACAGACAATCTCTACATTCAGAGGATGTGCATTCTGTTGGAGAAGGTAGACATCGAATAATTAATCACAAATGTGCTGAGAATAATAAAGGAAAAATGTAGAGTGGTTTAAGAGTGTATCACAGGGAATATGAATCTAGTCTAGTGGATCACAAAAGACTTACACATAGTTGAGTTTTATTGTTTCTGTGGCTATAAGTTTATACATTATGTTGTTCACTTAACAATCTATCATGTTGTTGTTGTTGTTAAGTATCGTCGAGTCATTTCCGACTCATAGCAACCCCATGCACAGCAAAACAAAACACTGCCCGATCCCGCGCCAGCCCCACAATCCCTGCTATACTTGAGCCCATCATCGCAGCCACCGTGTCAATCCATCTCGTTGAAGGCCTCCCCCTCCTTCGTCGACCCTCCACCCTACCAAGCATGACATCCTTCTCCAGGGAATGGGCCCTTCTTACAACATGACCAAAATAGGTGAGACGAAGTCTGGCCATTCTCGCTTCCAAGGAGCATTCTGGCTGCACTTCCTCCAGGACAGATCTGTTAGTTCTTTTAGCAGTCCATGGTACTTTCAGCATTCTTCGCCAGTACCACAACTCAAAAGCATCAACTCTTCTTCGGTCTTCCTTATTCATTGTCCAACTCTCACATGCATACGAGGCAACTGGAAATATCATGGCTTGTGTCAGGCGCACCTTAGTCCTCAAGGAGATATCCTTGCTCCTCAGCACTTGAAACAGTTCCTTCGCAGTTGACTTTCCCAGTGCTACACGTTGTCTAATGTCCTGACTGCTGCTTCCACCGGCATCGATTATAGAACCAAGCAAAGTGAATTCTTTGACAATCTCAATCTTCTCTCCATTTATTGTGATGCTTCTCATTGGTTCAGTTGTGAGGATTTTTGTTTTCTTTATATTGAGACGTAATCTATCATAGGCTCTTCTTAAGTAATTAAATGCTATCTGTTTTAACTGCCTATATAATATTTAGACATATGAATGGATCCATTTTTCCACCATTTTCCTACTGGATACTTCAGCAGCTTCTTATTTTTCTTTCCTATAAACAACAATATAATTCATATCATTGTGCATAAAATTTTTCTATATGTCAGATCATTTCCTTGGAAAAAAGAATCCCCAAAATTGGAAGGCTGCTGATACTTAGAATATCATAGTATTTTTTTAAAAATTGTTGAATAAGTGAATATATAAATAAATTTTAAAAAATGAAAATTATCAACAATTCCATTTGAAAGAGATGTATGGCTGCTCTGGGGGGAAATGTGCTCTAAACAGTTCATGTTATAACTCAATTTCAAATTGTCATTATTGACAGCAAAAAATGAAAAGCAATTAACACCTTCATCAGTTACACTTCTATTTGCTGTTTTGTACAGAACTATATATCTTCATTAGCATAAAACAGGGCCCTCCTTGAACAGTACAGACAGACATCAAAACTGTGGCTATAACTTCATACACACCACAGTGTTACCTCACCAAAGGGTAATGGCATTAGAGACTACTAATATGATCATAGACACATCTCTTAACTCCTTAGTTTCCAAATTCCATAGCTAACAACAACAACAACTATTAAATAAATAAATAGAAAAGAAATCATATCTATGATTTTGTAACTGTTCAGAGTATTAAAAGGTAAAAGAATGATAGATGCAAACTGTATGCCAAGTATGCATCAGGTACTAAAAAGGTGTTGTTATTTTGTTATTGTGGCTATAACTCACAGTTCCAACTCATAGCAACCTCACGTACAACACAACAAAACACTACCCAGACCTGCACTATCCTATGTCTTATCCCATTGTTGCATCCACTATGTCCATTTCATTGAGAGTCTTCCTCTTTTTCACTGAAGCTCTATTTTACCATGCATGATATCATTCTCCAGGGATTTGGTAACATGTCCAAAGTACTTAAGATGAAGTCTCACCACCCACTCTTCTTAGGAGCATACTGGCTATACTTCATCTATGACAGATTTAGTCCTTCTTCTGACAGCCCATGGTATTTTCAATATTCCTCACTAACAATACAATTCAAATGCATGAATTCTTCTTTGGTCTTTCTTATTCATTGTCCAAGCTTTCACATGCATATGAGGCAACTGAAAATACCACGGCTTGGGTCAGGTGCACTATCTTTGTTTTTTAAAATTTTACGGAGGTCTTTTGCTGAAGATATGCCCAATGCAATATGTTATTTGATTTATTGACTGCTGCTTCCATGGATGTTGATTGTGGATCCAAGTAAAATGAAATCCTTCACAGCTTCAATATTTTCTCTATTTATCAATGTGTTGCTTACTGGTCCAGTTGTGAGGATTTTTATCTTTTTTATGTTAAGGTATATAATCCATAGTGAAGGCTGCAATCTTTAATCTTCATAAGTAAATGCTCCGAGTCCTCTTCACTTTGAGCAAGCAAGGTTGTGTCATCTGCATATCTCAAATTGTTAATGAATCTTCCTCCAATTCTAATGGTATGTTCATATGGTCAAACTTCTCTGCTGTTGGCATGCTGTGCTTCATGTTGCTGTGATGCTGGAAGCTATGCCACTGGTATTTTAAATAGCATGTCCATGGTAGACACATTTCAGCACAGCTTCCAGACAACGATGAGCTAGGAAGAAGGAACTGGTGATCTACCTCTGCAAAAATTGGCTTATGGATGGCAGGGGAACACTGTCTGATATAGCACTGAAAGAGGAGCTCCTCAGTTTGGAAGGCACTCAAAATACAGTTGGGGAAGAGTTGACTCCAAAAGTAGAATTGGCCTTAAAGATATAGATGAACAAAAGCTTTCAGGACCTTCACTTGTTGATGAGGCATGACTCAAATGAGAAGAAACAGCTATAAATATCCACTGATAATTGAAATCTGGAACGTATGAAGTATAGATCTAGGAATACTTGGAAGTTGTCAAAATGCAATGAAAAGCATGAAGATCAATATCATAGGCATTAATGAGCAGAAATGGACTAGCACTGGCCATTGTAATTGGTCTACTATGACAAAAATGACAAATTGAAGAAGAGAATTACCATAGTCATCATCAAATAATAAAAAATATTTGAAATAATGCTATAAATAAATTTTGATAACATCAATATGTAAAAGTACATACAAATCAATATTAATAAAGCTAAAACTCCAAAGAAAAATTAACATAGATTATAGAAAACAATCTCACAAAATAAAATTTTTAAAGGAATACAAATGACCGATAATCAAATCACAATGTGGATATTACTAATTATCACAGAAATACAGATTAATTGCTAAATTGATACCATTGTAAATACTCAAGATGGTGGTGAATCAAACATCTCAATCTACACTGACAGGCATATTAACTACCAAAATCTTGACAGAAGCATTCCACCAGTGAAAGAACAGCAGTAAAGTTCTCCATCAATTTTACCCCAACAATTCTGTTTTAGGAATCTATCTCCAAGGAATTGTGTTTATGTGTGTATGTGTGTGTGTGTGTGTGTGTGTTTTAATGTAGCCAAATTATAAAGAATATTCAGCACAGAATTATTTAAAAGACAAAAAATTCATAAACAACTTTAATACACAGTCATAGAAGAACATCATATTACTTCAGAAGGTTGCACATAAGTCATGTGTGAATGCTCAATATTTTTAATATCCTTCCTAAATTTTGGCAGTTTTTCACATTAGGAGTCCTTCCTTCTGCTGTAGAATTAAGACAACTAGCGTCCCTAGACTTTCTATAACATGTAGGCATGTGACCTGGTACTTAACGTATTTTCAATAACCTCATATGCATGTGAAAGCTGGACAATGAATAAAGAAGACCAAAGAAGAGTTGATGCTTTTGAGCTGTGCAGTGGGTGAAGAATACTGAAAATACCACGGACTGCCAGAAGAACTAACAGATCTGTCCTGGAAGAAGTGCAGCCAGAATGCTCCTTGGAAGCATGAATGCCCAGACTTCGTCCACCTAATCTGGTCACATTGTCAGAAGGAACCATTCCCTGGAGAAGGATATCATGCTGGGTAAAGTGGAGGGTCAACGAAAAAGGAGAAGGGCATCAATGAGATGGACTGACACAGGGCTGCAACAAGGGGCTTGGGTATAGCAAGGATTGCGAGGCTGGTGCAAGACTGGGCAGTGTGTTGTTCTGTTATACATAGGGTCACTATGAGTTGGAGCCAACTCAATGGCACCTAACAACAACAATTACCAACTTTATATAGAAAGTAAAGAGGGCGCTCTGGTGGCACAGTGCCTAAGGCATTTGATTGCTACCCAGGAGGCTGGTGGTTCAAACCCACCAGCCACTCTTTGGAAGGAAGATTGGGCAATCTACTTCCATAGTAATACTGCCTTGGAAACCCAAGGAGGGGTCATTCTGAGTCAGATCCAACTCAATGGCAGTGATATGGAAAGAAAAGAGACTTCGGATAAGTAAAATACTACTGAAGAAGAACAAAGTTGGTGATCTCACATTCCCCAATCTCAAAACCCACTATACAGCCACAGTTGTCAAAACAGCCTGGTACTGGTAAAATGACAGACACATAAACCAATGGAACAGATACGGGAACTCAGAAGTAAATCCAACCACTTACAGACAGCTGATCTTTGACAAAATGCTGAAACCCATTAAATGTGGAAGAGATAGTCTCTTTAACAAATGGTGCTGGCAAAACTGGATATTTACTTCCAGAAAAATGAAACAGGATCCATGTCTTGCATCATATACAAACACTAAATGCAAATGGATCAGTGGTAGTAGTAATGGTGTCCATAGGAGGAAGAGAAACAACTTTGGGATAAAAAAGAGTTTAATTCAGTTTGTTTTCTCTAAACATTAGATTATAAATAATCTGACTGCATATGAGCTGAAGAAAGACACTGAATTTCTTTGTAATAATTATAACCTTTTAATATTAATTTCAAAGTTGATCCATTCACTTCTTTTTAATCTCCTTGAATTTTCAAGACAACTCTTACTCATTCAAACACATTGCTCCCTATGTAAGCAACCGGAGGATTTCATGAAACACTTGTACCAGCGGACACCTAACCCACTTGAAGAACTTTGACTCAAGGCAGTAGGGGAAGATAATCCACATGTCTGATCACCTGCTATGTTAGAAGTAATAAGTACTGGAAAGAGAATCAACCAGAAAAGTGTATATTAATATTAACATTTTACAAAAGAGGGAAGCTGAGGAAAACTAAGGAGCTCTAGTGGTGCAGTGGTTAAATGTTCAGCTGCTAACCAAAATGTCATTGGTTTGAACCCACTGGTCACTCTGCAGGATAAAGATGTGGCAGTCTGCTTCTATAAAGATTACATCTTTGGAAATCCTATGGGGCAGTTCTACTCTGTCCTACAGGATCACAATGAGTTGTAATTGACTTGACAGCAGTGAGTTTGGATTTTTTTGGCTTTAAGAAAAACAAAATAACCTGTTAACAGTCACTCCACTAGTAGATAAGAGGATGTTCTCTTTTAATCTTTACAACAAAAAAATTATTATAACTATTTTCCAGATGAAGAAAACCAAAACAACCAAATGTGCTGCTGTCAACTCCACAGTCATGTTGTTGTTGTTGTTGTTATGTGCTGTCGAGTCAGACCCAACTCATAGCGACCCCTCCTTTGGTTTCTGAGACAGTATCACTACAGAAGGATATTGCCCAATCTTCCTTCTGAGCAGTTTGAACCGCCAGCCTTCTGGTTAGCAGTCAAGTGCCTTAGACACTATGCTACCAGAGCTCCACAGTCACAGTGGAGACTTTAATAAACCACTTTCAATGAAAGATAGAATAACTAGAAAGAAACTCAACAGACACAAAAGAATTTTACAATCAAGCAACTTGACATTATAGACATCTATAGAGCACTTCACTCAACAACAGTAAAATATACATTCTTTTCCAGTGCACATGGAATATTCTCCAGGATAAACCATATGTTAGGCCCAAAGCAAGCCTCAATAAATTTTAAAACATTGAAATACTACAAAGCATCTTCTGAGATCACAATGCAATAAAATTGGAAATCAACAATCGGAAGATCAATGGAAAAAGAGCAAACACATAGAAACTGTGTAATATCCTCCTTCGAAAGGACTGAGTAATAATAGAAGACATAAAAAATGAAATAAAATATTCCTCAACTCGACACAAACAAGAATGAAAATATAACATACCAAAATCTTAGGGACACAGCAAAAGCAGTGATCAGAGGCCAATTTATAGCAACACATGTACACATTAAAAAAGAAAAAAAAAACAAAATCAACACCTCACACCAACATCTCCAACAATTAGAAAAAGAGCAAAAAAAAAAAAAAAAAAAAAAAAACCCTCCAGTCACCAGAAGAAAGGGGATAATATAAAGATTTGAGCAGAAATAAATGAAACAGAAAACAGAAAGACAATAGAAAAAAATTAACACTATAAGTTGGTTCTTCGAAAAAATTAATAAAATCAAAAAAACACTTGCAAACTTAACAGAGGAATGTTGTTGTTGTTGTTATGTGCCATCTAACAGAGGAAAAGAGGGGAAAATACAAAAAACATGAATAAAAAGCAAAATGTGTGACAAATGGAACTGAATTAAGAACCCAGAAATAGATCCATTGACTTCTGGTCAGCTGATCCTTGACAAAGGGCCAAAATCCATTAAAAGTCTCTTTCAGAAATGGTGCTGACAAAACTGGATATCCATTTTCAGAAAAATGAAGCAAGATCCATCCCTCATATCATACATAAAAACTAACTCCAGAGGGATGAAAGAGTTCAATGTGAAATTTACAACTATAAAGTTCATCAAGGAAAAAATAGGGAAAAACATATGGTCCCTAATTTATGGCATAAATAGACTATTAAGGATAACTCAAAATGCACAAATATCAGAAGATAAACTAGATGATTGGGACCTTCTAAAAATTAAATTTTTATGTGCTTCAAAAGACTTCTCCAAAAGAGTAAAAAGAGAACATTTTGATGGGAAAAAATATTTGGCAATGACATATCTGACATGGGATTTATCTCTGAAATTTGTAGAAAACTCCAACACCTCAACAACAAAAGGACAAATAATCCCATTAAAAAATGGGGCAGAAGACATGAACAAACACTTCATCAAAGAAGATATTCAAGTGGCCAACAAACACATTAAGAAATGTCCACAATTATTAGCCATTAGAGAAATGCAAATCAAAAGAACAATCAGATACCATCTCACCCCAGCACTAATAGCAAAGTTCAACAATACAGAAAATAACAAATGCTGTCAAGGATGTGAACAGATTTGGACTCTCATACACTGCTGGTAGGACTGTAAAATGATACAACCACAGTGGAAATCAGTATGCTGATTCCTTAAAAAGTTGGAAATAGAAATAGCATTTGATCCAGCAATCCCGTTACTAGCACATAAACAGATATAAGTGCATCCATGTTCACCACAGCACTATTCACAATAGCAAAGAGTTGGAAATAACCTAAGTGCCCATCAACAGAAGATTGGATAACCAAACTATGGTACATATACACAATGGAATACTATGCAACACCAAATAATAATGTAAAATCTGTGAAACACCAAGTAATGTGAATGAACTTGGAGGATGTGATGCTGAGTGAAATAAGTCCAATCACAGAAGGACAAATACTGTAGTCATTCACTAATGTAAAAAGTCAATGAAAGGTTTACATATATGGAAAGAAACTTTCTTTGTTGGTTATCAGGGATGGGAAGGGAGGGGAGGGAAAATTGCTAGATAGGTAAAGTTGGGAGCTCTGGTAGCATAGTGCCTAAGGCACTTGACTGCTAACCAGGAAGCTGGAGGTTCAAACCCACCAGCCACTCCTCAGAAGGAAGACTGGGCAATGTACTTCTGTAGTGATACTGCCTCAAAAACCCAAGGAGGGGTCGCTATAGAGTCGGGTCCAACTCGACAGCACATAACAACAACAACAGGTAAAGACAAGTATTGATTTGTGTGGTAGTTAAAATTATGTGTGAACTTGGCTGGGCCTGGTTTTGAGTAGTTGGGCAGCTGGTTTTAGTTATTCCCAGTGGTGAGAGTGGTCATCAAGTCTACAGTGGAATCTGCTGGAGCAGCTGAGCTGCCTTAGGGATGTGGTCTGCATCCAGTATCTAGAAGCAGCTCTGAGGAAGGTCTCTAGCTTTGGGCATGCTTGAATCCTGCAGGTAGCTGAGTCATTGTTCAGCAGCCTAGTATATCGTCTGCCAATCTTGGCATTCTTAATGGACTTGAATCAGCGGCCTGCTGTATGGTTTGATGATATTGGAACTGTGCCTTTTTACTTGTTGACCTGGGGTTTGTCAGCCTCAGCAGGCAGCAGCTGCCTCGGTGAAGAAAGCCTCAAGCTTCAGTGGGCCAAAGAGCAAGAAGCAGAGCTAAAGCCCAAAGTCAAGGAGCTTTCATCCAGACCCTAGAGCCTGGCACTTTGAACTCAAACTTATAGCCTCCAAAACTGTAAGAGAATAAACTCCTGTTCCTTAATGCCATGCACCTGTAGTATTTCTGTTAGAGTGGCACAAGGTAACCAAAACAATTTGGGTGAAGGGAAAGGCAATATACCAAAAGCAAGTGACCAGTACAATAACACTGAGGAAAAGGAAGACACATAGAGGTTCAGAAGAGGTACAGACAACAAAGATAAACCTTTTGACATATACAATGCTGCATTATCAGTGACAACAAACATGAATCTATGGGTAAATAGATGGGTAGACAGGCTGAATGATCAAGTATGTCTAGTCAAAAGGGGATATACCCATCACCATATATAAGTTTGGCAGACGCTATTTCTACTTAGGTGTATGTATGTACTATAATTATATATATAACCACATATTAACTCTATTATATATATATATATATATGCATGTATGTATGTGTATGTATATGCTGTAAGAATGTCTATATACATATACATACATATATATATATATATGCAGCTCTGGTATAGTGCCTAAGGCAATTTGACTGCTAACCAGAAGGATGGTGGTTCAAACCCACCAGCCACTTCTTGGAAGGAAGGTTGGGCAATCTACTTCCGTAGTGATACTGCCTCGGAAACCCAAGGAAGGGTCACTATGAGTCGGATCCAATGCAAAGGCAATGGGTTTTATATATGTGTGTGTGTGTGTGTGTGTGTATAAACATATAGAGAGAGACATTCTGAGAGCACATATATGTCTATATATATATTACCATATATAGAGAGAGACATTCTTACAGCACACACACACACACACACATATATAATAGAGCTAACAGGGGGCAAAGTTATGACAACTTCTTACCCACCGTCAACTACCCTGATGGAGCAAGTAGTTGGACCTGTGGGCTTGGGACAGTGGTCACAGGGGAACATCAAGCTCAACTGGAATAACATACTACACAAAACAATATTCTACATCCTACTTTGGTGAGTAGCAACTAGGGTCTTTAAAGCTTGCAAGAGACCATCTAGATGAAACAATAGGTCTCTCCTTGTCCAGAGCAAAGAATAATGAAGAAAACCAAAGACTCATAGTAACAATTAGAATAAGGGACTACTGGACCATGTGAACATCAGCCTATATGAACATTTGACCAGAAGAAAGAGATGGTGCCAGACTTCCACTGTTAACCACTCAGAAAGAGATAAGTGTAGGAGATCCTAGATAGAGTGGGAGAATAATGTGGAACAAAACTCAAAATCATAAAAAAAAAAAAAAGAAAGAAAAAACAGTTTGGAAAGAGTATAATAAATGAAGAAAAA
>NW_006921741.1:800493-820676 GCF_000298275.1 Orycteropus afer afer
AAAAAAAAAAAAAAAAAAACCACAGAGCTCTTCAATTTTCTTCCCCAGCGTGAGGTTTTTCTGAATGCATTCAATAATTACTTTTTCTTGATCTGCTTGGCATAAGTTTTGTTTCTGTGCATCCCAAAGATACCTAACTAAGATAGTTACCTTATTGAAAGCTCAACAGAAAGAAAAAAGAGAACAGAGGCATTTGTGAAGGAAGTCCTACCCATGCCAGTGAGTACAGGCTCACCCATATCTTTGGTTAACTAGAAACAGTTCCTTCCACTTCTTTAGTGGATTCCTTCACATATTCCCTAGAATTGATACCCAAAATATGAACCCAACTTATTTAGGGAACCTGAGATCATAAGGGAATCCCTGGGTGATGCAAAGAGTTAACAGGCTGGCTGCCAACTGAAAGATTGGAGGTTTTACTTCACCCACAGACACCTCAGAAGAAATGCCTGGCAATTTACTTCCAAAAAATCAGTCATTAAAAACCCTGTGGAGCACAGTTCTACCTTGACACACGTGGGTCTCCATGAAGTCAGGGTCAACTCTACAGCAACTTGTTCAACTTAAGAGATGTTCAGACATTGAAGATGACATAACTCCAGAGAAAATCTTGAAAATAACATGGGGTAGAAGTTTCTGCTGACATGTGGAGAGAGTTTTTATTAATAATTAACTGAAAGTTAGAAGAAACTAAAAGGCTATATCCATGTGGATTAAGTTTATTGAAATGTGAAGGGTTGGTTTCAAATGTATTAGATATGATCTTTATCCCTCCAAGAAAGCAAGCAAGCCACAGCAAGCTAATCTCCAAGGCTCCAAAGAAATAATGAAATTCAAGAGCCCATGGATTTTCTTGACTGTTCAGAGATACACATTTGTAGATATTTTATTCTTGGGTTTCTTCCTTGAGCATCAATATTTTCTAACTTTTATAATGAATGATTTTTTTAAGTCCTATTTATTTAAAGCTGGTTGCTCCCTGCTCTATGGTTTTCTATCACAGTCTTCAGATGTTAAATGAGATTCCTTATAAATTAAAAAAATAATAATAATAAAGTAAAGAGTATGGAAGAGAAAAGTAAGAAAGGTTCTACAGGAATTCTTCCCCATTGTATAATGCAATTCTTCCAAATGTAAACCCCAAAGGAGTAGGAAATTTGTCCATTTGCTTCCCAAGTATATAGGAGAGAGCATAGCACATCATAGACTCAATGAATTTTGTTATTGGATTTATGTTTCTGTTGATAATCATAATAAAATGAGTTTTCTAATCCCAAAGCACCCAAATCCACAGGAAATTGTAGGCTGAAAAAATCAGATAAGACAATGTAGCTACATCTCTTGCTGCTATGAATAGTAGCAAAAAAGCACCATATTTTTACTCAAATAACACACACCTTCTACATTTGTTTGCCAATCTCTCTCTCCCCCCAAGAGGTGTTTTTGTAAATGTTCTTTGCCAAATTTTTTAATATATAAAAAAAATGTTTTTTAAAAAATTGTCATTGCAGCATTTCCAAAAGCCTTCCAGGAGGATGGAGCAGTTGGCAAAAAAATGTGGAAGTTGTGTGTTATTTGTGTGAAAATATGATATTTGGCCACAGTTT
This sequence comes from Orycteropus afer afer, assembly GCF_000298275.1. Classification (NCBI taxonomy): domain Eukaryota; kingdom Metazoa; phylum Chordata; class Mammalia; order Tubulidentata; family Orycteropodidae; genus Orycteropus; species Orycteropus afer. The sequence continues at coordinate 802,101 of NW_006921741.1, forward strand.
GCAAATCAAATTTACCTATACATTATTTCTTATTTAAAATTCTCTTCACTCATGGATTGAATCTATGCCATTACTTTGGGGTTTTCGTTGTGCTTCTTAGTATTTAATATAAAATTTAAATTTTACTGTCTATGAAATTGATGTATTGAGATATGTCCAGTAAGGTAATATCCATGAGGATATATCATCTTAAAGCAGAAAGAAAAAAAAAATGTGTAAGCTGAGTCTCTGAGATAAAGTTATAAACTCCAATAATAAAAAATTAGAAGACTAGAGGTCAAGACATCTACCCTAGTCTTCTACCTTGCCACTTGGTAAAAAGGATTTACAGATTTAATGACACAAAGATTTTAAATCTCTTGAAGGGCAATGGCAAATTATTAAAATAGACAAAGGGAAATATCTGCAAGAAATATGATTCAGGGAAATAACTTTACTATTTCTGTTGTTGTTGTTGTTGTTATGTGCCGTGGAGTCAGACGCGATGCATAGCAACCCCTCCTTGGGTTTCCCTAGAGCGGTATCTCTACGGAAGTAGATTGCCCAACCTTCCTTCCGATGAGTGGCTGCTGGGTTTGAACCACCAGCCTTCTTATTAGCAGTCAAGTGCCTTAGGTCCTATGCTACCAGAGCACCTGAGTGGCTACAGAGCAAGTAAAATTATATACTGTTTCAAGTTTTGGAAAACTTTGGAAATTGTTGTTGTTCAAAAAACCAAACCCACTGCCCTCGAATCAATTCTGATTCACAGTGACCCCCACTGGGTTTCCAAGACTGTATATCTTTATGGAAATAGATTGCCTCATCTTCCTCCCGTGGAGCATCTGGTAAGTTAGAACCACTGACCCTCTGGTTGGCAGCCAAATGCCTTACCTACTACACCACCTGGGCTCCTTGTTGTTGTTAGGTGCCATCAAATTGGTTTCAACTCATAGCAACTCTTATGTACAACAGAACAAAATACTGCCCATTCCTGCACCAGCCTCACAACTGTTGCTATGCTTAAACCCTTTGCTACAGCCACTGTGTCGATCCTCTTGTTGAGAGTCTCCCTTTTTTGCTGAACTTCTACTTTACCAAGTATTATATCCTCCTCCAGGGACTGGTGCCTCCTGATGACATGGCCAAAGCATAAGAGACAGTCTGGCCATTCTTGCTTCTAAGGAGCATGCCAGCTGTACTTCTTCCAAGACAGATTTGTTCATTTTTCTGGCATTCCATGGAATATTCAATATTCTTTGCCAACACCATAATTCAAATTCATCAGTCTTCTGCCGTCTTCCTTATTCATTGTCGAACTTTCACATGTATATGAAGTTGTTGAAAAGAAAATGACTTGGATCAGGCACACCTTAATCTTCAAAGTGACATCTCTGCTCCTTAACACGTTATAGAGTTCTTTTGTAGCAGACTTGCCCAATGCAATATCGTTTGATTTCTTAACTGCTGCTTGTATTGACACTGATTGTGGATCCAGGTAAAATGAATTCCTTGACAATTTCAATCTATTCTCCATTTATCATGATGCTTTTTTACCAGTGTAGTTATGAGGATTTTTGCTTTCTTTATGTTGAGGTGTAATCCACACTGAAGGTTGTAGTTTTTGGTCTTCATCAGTATGTGGTTCAAGTTTTCTTCACTCTAAGCACACAAGGTTGTGTCATCTGCATATCACAGGTTGTTAAAAAGTCTTCCTCCAATCCTGATGCCAGATTCATATAGTCTAGCTTCTCTGATTATTTGCTTAACATGTGGATTGAATAAGTATGGTGAAAGGATACAACCCTGATGCACAGCACACCTTTTCTGATTTTAAATCAGGCACTATCCTCCTCTTCTGTTCAAACAACTGCCTCTTGGTCTAAGTACAGGTTCCTCATAAGCACAATTAAATGTTCTGGAATTCTTATTCTTCTCAATGTTAAACATAATTCATTGTGATCCACATAGTCAAATGCCTTTGCATAGTCAATAAAACACAGGCAAACATCTTTCTGGTATTCTTCGCTTTCACCCAAGAGCCATCTGACATTAGCAGTACTATCCCTTGGTCCATGTCCTCTTCTGAATCTGGATTGAATTTCTGACAGTTCCCTGTCAACATACTCCTGCAACCATTTTTAAATTATTTTTAGCAAAATTTTATTTGCATGTGAAATTATTGATATGGTTCAATAATTTCTGCATTCTGTTGGATCATTTTTCCTTGGGATGGGCATAAATATGGATTTCTTCCAGTCAGTTGGCCAGGTAGCTGTCTTCCAAATTTCTTGGCATCAACAAGTGAGCGCTCCAAGCATTGCATCCATTTGCTAGAAAATCTCAATGGGTATTCCGTCAACTACTGGAGCCTTGTTTTCTGGCAGTTCCTTCAGTGCAGCTTGGATTTCTTCCTTCAATACCACCATTCGTTGATCATATGCTACCTCCTGAAATGGCTAAAAGTCAACCAATTCTTTTTGGTACAGTGACTCTGTGTATTCCTACCATATTCTTTTGATGTTTCCTGCATCATTCAGTATGTAAAGCAGCATAGAATCCTTCAATATTACATCGTGACGGATTGAATTTTTTATTTGGTTCTTTCAGCTTGAGAAATGCCTACTGTGTCCTTCTCTTTTGCCTTTATAAGTCTTTGCATATTTTATCATAATACTTTACCTTGTCTTCTGGGACCACCCTTCGATATCTTCTGTAAAAACTTCATTATTTCTTCCATTCACTTTAGCTACTCTCCATTCAAAAGCAAGTTTCAGTCTTTTCTGAAATCCATTTTGGTCTTTTCTTTCTTTTTTGTTTTTTTAATGACCATTTGCTTTCTCCTTGCGTGATGTTCCTGATGTCACTCCACAACTCATGTGGTCTTTGGTCATTAGTGCTCAATTCATCAAGCATATTCTTTGGACAGTCTCTAAATTCAGGTGGGATATATTCAAGGTCATATTTTGGCTCTGGTGGCCTTGTTTTAATTCCTTTCAGCTTCAATTTAAACTTACATATGAACAACTGATGGTCTGTTCCACAGCAGGCACCTGGCTTTATACTGACTGATGATATTGAGCTTCTCCATTGTCTCTTTCCACAGATGTAGTCAATTTGATTCCTGTGTATTCCATCTGGTGCAGCCTACACGTATAGTCACGATTTATGTAGTTGAAAAAAGGTATTTGCAGTGAATAAGTCATTGGTCTTGCAAAATTTTATCATGCAATCCCAAGCGCCATTTCTATCACTGAGGGCCTATTTACCAACAATCGATGGTTCTTCTTTGTTTCCAAGTTTTGCATTCAAATCACCAGTAATTATCAATGCATCTTGATTTAATGTTGATCAATTTCAGACTGACAAAGATGATAAAATCTTTGATTTCTTCATCTTTGCTTTAGTGGTTAGTGAGTAAATTTGAATTTAAGTAGTCTTCCTTGTAGGCACATGGTTATTATCTTATCACTGATAGCAGTGCACTTCAGGATAGACCTTGAAACATTCTTTTAGACCATGAATGCAACATCATTAAGAAATTAAGAACTTAAAATAGATATATTAACAGTCAGTGATCATATTTCTAGCCTTGATGGCATAATGGTGCTTAGCTGTTAACCAAAAGATTGGTATTTTGAACTCACCAGATACTCCAAGGGGGAAACCTATGGCAGTCAGCTTCTGTAAAGATTTACAGTCTTAGAAACTCTATTCAACTCTGTCTTATAGTGTCTCTATGTGTGAGAATTGATAACAACAGGTGTAATCATATTTCTAGAAATTCAAAATATACAAAAAGTTATATTCAAGGAGAGGTCAGTCACAGAATTACTTACAATGATAGTGTTTTGGTTACCTCTGTGCTGCTTTAACAGAAAATACCACAAATAGGATGGCTTGAACAAACAGGAGTTTATTCTCTTACAGTTTTGGAGGCTAGAAGTCCAAATTCAAAGTGCCAGGCTCCAGAAGCTGGATGAAAGCCCCTTGACCTTGGGTTTCAGCTCTGCCTCTTGTTCCCAGACCACTGAAGCTGGAGGCTTTTCTTCACTTGGGCAGATGCCGGCCTCTGAAGTAGACGAATAAAATGGCGCAGTCCCGATAGTACCAAACCACACAGTAGGCCATTGATTAAAGTCCTGAAAAAGTCCCAAGATTGGCAGGGCTACATGGCAGGCTACTGAACAACAACTTGGCTACATACGGGTTCAAGTGTGCCATATGCTGGAGATTGTCTTCAAAGTTGCTTCTTATATATACTAGAAGCATCCCACATCCCTAAAACAGCTACTCAGATGCTCCAGTAGATTCTGCCGTGGAGTTAATTGCCTATCTCACCATGGGGAATAACTACATCCAGCTGCCCAGCCACTCAACCAGCCCCAGCCAAGTTGGCATACAACCTTAACTAGCACAGATGGAAAAAACAAAATGGAAATAGGCAACTTAATAGTACAGCCCTGGTGAAATGGTTAAATAAACTCTGATATCCATTTAATGAAGTATTATGGAATTTTTTAAAATTTTAGTTTTGAACATTGTTAAAAATATAGGTGAAACACTAACTGACAAAGCAAGATACAAAGTGTCTTGTGGAATTTTGATTATAACTTCATAAAATATATATACATGAAAATTTTGTGGGATGAAATATACCAAATAACAACAACAATAATAATATATCAAGCTAAGCACATAGGGATCCATTCAAATTAGTGCAAGACTTGTAACCTATTAGTGTCAGACCTCATCCACGTTCTGAAGGAGGAATGAGAATCAAGATCAGCACAAAGGTGATTCCTTTGAGAAGGAAGTCAGATACACATCCACTTCCCAACTTTTTCACCATTTCTTACACCAGGTGTCCTCCCCATGGCATGCTCTACTTCTCTTCTGGGTTTGATAATCTGTTTCAGTGGCCACACAGATTTCACAGATCATACTCATGATTATGTGGTTTATTAGAGAAGTAACAAGCTACAACTTGGAATCAAGATCACCTTGGAAGTAACAGGATACAACTCAGGAGACACAACACAATTCTTCAATCAGGACAGCTTCCGACCTAGACATCTCTCAGCTCCTTCTTGGCCATGTCTGCAGGTCAGCAGTCCTTCTCCAGGTTGTGCCAGCTGACAAGCCCTTCTCTGAACCTCTGCCAGCAAGCCTCTTGTTGAAAGGTGTGCAGCTCTTTCTCATTCTGTGGGCTGACAAGCCCACTGTAGCCACCTTGCTCCAGTCTCTTAGTTCCCACCACTCATAATGCAGGCACCATTTCTCTGCCACTGGGCTCTGCTGTGGTTGCCACCATTCCTTGCCATCTGGCACTATCTTCACTGTTACAGCTCTCTCCTGTGTCTACAAGGTTCTTAGCACAGGAACCTCAGGATCAAATCATGTACTTAACTCTAGTCTTTTCTTGATAGTAGTGAGGTCCAACCTCTATGGGACTGACCCTTATATTCAACTTCAAGGCATGGCCCTCCCAGCCAGACCACAAACTGATCAATTCCCTCACTAAATCACAATTACTCTATTGGCATAGTAATCAAACAGTTCCCACACGTTCACTTAACCCTATTGTATGGTTGTACATTTCCTATTTGCATAAACTAACCAAGCCCTTCGCAAGACTGTGGCCTACCCAAACAGTTTGGCAGAATTATAAACTCAAATCTAGAAAGGTCAATATATAAGAGAAATCCATTTTTCTGCAAGCCCACATACAAAGCTCAGACAATATTAGCCACCACAAATAAGTTACATTAATTAATTAATCTGTAAACATGTAAGACTTTGAAAACATAATGAAAATTTGGCTCAATACTTCCACAAGCCACAGAAACTTTCCGCGGTAAAATCAGAAAGCATGGGAAGGGCCTATGAAGAAGTTGATTTCTGGCAAGAAAAGAATGTGGTAAAAGCTGTCCTTTAAAATTTGGCACAAATTATATTGTATTACAAATAACCTAAGTTCTGCCTCAGTGAATGCACCCAAGTCTCTTGCACTAAACCTAAATCCATCTTTCTACACTCTGTTAATCTTTTATCATTGGCTCTTAGTGAAGATAAAGTGACAATCCTCTATAAAGCTATAAGTGCTATAAAAATATATAGCTTTATATAATAGATAAAAAAATTATTTAAAACCAAATTTGATTGTAGCTACTTCTACCTTCTAAGGATTTGGAGGGGGTGAATAAATCAAACTAATGAGAAAAAAAATGTATATCTACTTACCATGAAAAAAAAAGACTAAAAACTAAAATTCCTGAACTTTTATGAGTACTTCTGTATTGTTATAGGGTAAAAACCAAGGTAGATGGTACTGTTTTAGTAAAGCACCTCAATTAGTTTTTAGCTCTGGAAGTATGCCTAAAAATGAGTAAGGGGATAGAAAACTAAATAGTTCTGAAAAATGATTATGATAAATTACGATGTAATTTCATCTTGAAAATCCAAAGGTATGGATCAGCATGGCAGAAAGATGGAATTTACTCAGAAATTTGGTCAATTCTCAGTGGCAGAGTGGCAGAATAACTTAATATAGGAAATGACTAATTTTGAATTTTATATTTTCCATTTCTGCAATGTGCAAACCCCTCTAAATAAAGTCTACTACTACATAAATGTCTTTTGTGAGTGGCATGAGGGAAAATTAAGAAAAAGTGAATTAGTTCCTTTTTTGAATCGATGGCAAGAAACTGGTAAATAAGAATTTCCAATAATGTGGAATATTTGTGCAGCTGTAAACTCTGAGAAAAGACCATGTTGTCTTATTCATCAATGGCTATCTGTTCAGCCAATGATGGACCAGATATACAATAAACACATGCTGCAAGAATTAATTAAGTCTGCCATCTACGTAAAAACACCAAGAACAGCAGGGAGAAAACAAGGGAGAAGGTGCTTAATTCTGTCTGGAAATTTTAGGGAAAGATTTCTGAGGACGTTAACTGCATGAGGTGCAATTGAGAAAAATTAAGCTAAATCATGAGGTCATTTAAAAAAAACAGTGAGCATAATGAATGGTCCTCAGTAGGGACAAGTACAGAACACAGAGGTGTGAAATGGCCTGGTGTGTTTGGGGATCTGCAGGTTGTTTGGTATGGCTAAATTTACAGAGCATATAGGGAGCGCTGGGAGAGAAGCTAAGGTTCTCTGGTGGTGCAGTGCCTAAGGCATAACCAGAAAGTTGGTGGTTCAAATCCACCACCCCCTCCGCAGAAGCAATCTACTTCAGTGAAGATTTTTATGGCGATCGCTATCAGTTGGAATCAACTCAATGGCAGTGGGTTTGATTTTGGATTTGGGAGAGAAGCTAGAAAGGAAAGCAGAAGCCAAATCATGAATAAAAATTATACAAATTGTTGTTGTTGTTGTTGTTAGGTGCCATCGAGTTGTCTCCAACTTATAGCTAACCTATGCACAGCAGAACGAAACACCACCCAATACTGAGCCAGCTCTATGATTCTTGCTATACTTGAGCCCATCGCCACTGCCACCATGTCAACCCATCTCGTTGAGGGCCTTCTCCTCTTTGGTTGGCCCTCCACCTTACCAAGCATTACATCCTTCTCCAGGAAATTATACTTTCTGACAACTTAACCAAAGTAGTGAGACAATGTCTGGCCATTCTCACCTCCAAAGGAGCATCTGGCTGCACTTCCTCTAGGACAGACCTGTTAGTTCTTTTAGCAGTCCACAGTACTTTCAGCATTCTTCACCAACAACTCAAAAACATTGACTCTTCTTCAGTCTTCCTTATTCATTGCCAAGCTCTCACATGCATATGAGGTGAGTGAAAATACCATGGCTTGTGTCAGGCACACCTTAGTCCTTAAGGAGACATCTTTGCTCTTCAGCACTTGAAAGAGGTCCTTTGCAGCCGATCTGCCCAGTGCTATACATTGTCTGATGTCCTGACCACTTCTTCCGTTGGCATGGATTGTAGAACCAAGTAATGTGAAGTCTTTGACAATTTCAATCTTTTCTCCATTTATCACAATGTTGCTTATAGGACCAGTTGTGAGGATTTTGTTTTCTTTATATTGAGATGTAATCCATACTGCACACTGTATTCTTCAATCTTCATCAGTAAGTACTTCAAGTCATCCTCACTTTCAGCAAGCAGTGTTGTGTCATCAGCGTACTGCAGGTTGTTAATGATTCTTCCTCCAATCCCAATGCCACATTCTTCTTGATATAGTCTAGCTTCTCAGATTATTTGCCCAGCATATAGATTGAATAAGTATGGGGAAAGGATACAACCCTAACGCACTTCCTCCTTGATTTTAAACCATGCAGTGCTCTCTTTTTCTATTTGAATGGAAGCCTCCTCATCTATGTACAGGTTCCTCATGAGTACAATTAAGTGTTCTAGAATTACCATTCTTCTCAATGTTATCCACAATTTGTTATGATCCACACAATCAAATGCTTTTGCATAGTCAATAAAACACAAGTAAACATCTTTCTGGTATTCCCTTCCTTGAGCCATGATCCATCTGACATCAGCAATGATATCCCTCATTCCACATCCTTTTCTGAATCCAGCTTGCATTTCTGGAAGTTCTCTGTCAATATACTGCTGCAACCGTTTTTGAATTATCATCAGTAAGATTTTACTTGCATACGATATTAATGATATTGTTCAACAATTTCCACATTCTGTGGGATCACCTTTCTTTGGAATGGGTACAAATATGGATCTCTTCCAGTCAGTTGGCCAGGCAGCTGTCTTCCAAATCCCTTGGCATAACTGAGTGAGTGCCTCCAGCGGGACATCCGTTTGTTGAAACATCTCAATGGGTATTCCGTCAAGTCCTGGAGCCTTGTTCTTCACCAATTCTTTCAGTGCAGCTTTGACTTCTTCCTTCAATACCATTGGTTCTTGAACATATACCACCTTCTGAAATGGATGAAGATCGGCCAGTTCTTTTTGGTACAGTGACTCTGTGTATTCCTTCCATCTTCTTTTGATGCTTCCTGCATCATTCAATATTTTGCCCATAGAATCTTTCAATATTGCAACTCAAGGCTTAAATTTTTTCCTCAGTTCTTTAAGCTTGAGAAATGTCAAGCATGTTCTTCCCTTTTGGTTTTCTAACTCCAGGTCTTTGCACATTTCATTATAGTAATTGGCTTTGCCTGCTAGAGCTGTTCTTTGTAATCTTCTGTTCAGATCTTTTATCTTGTCATTTCTTCAATTTGCTGTAGCTACTCCTCGCAAGGGCAAGTTTCAGAGTCTTTTCTGACATCCATTTTGGTCTGTTCTTCCTTTCTTGTCTTTTTAATGACCTCTTACTTTCTTCATGGATGATGCTCTTGATGTCATTCCACAATTCTTCTGGTTTTTGGTCACTGGTGTTCAATGCATGAAATCTATTCTTTAGATGGTCTCTAAATTCAGGAGGGATATATTTAGGATCATATTTTGACTCTCGTGGACTTGTTTTAATTGTCTTCAACTTCAAGTTGAACTGGATATGAGTAGTTGATAGTCTGTTCCACAATCAGCTCCTGGCCTTGTTTTGGCTGAAGATACTGAACTTTTCCATCACCTTTTGCCACAGATGTAGTCAATCTGATTCTTGTGTACCCCATCTGGTGAATTCCATGCTTATAGCTGCCATTTGTGTTGTTGAAAAAGGTATTTGCAATGAATAAGTAGTTGGTCTTGCAAAATTCTGTCATGTGATCTCCAGCCCTATTACTGTCACCAAGGCCAAAGTTTCCAACTACCAGTGATTCTTCTTTGTTTCCAAGTTTTGCATTCCAATCACCAGTGATAAGCAACACATCTTGATTGTATGTTCGGTCAATTTCAGACTGTAGAAGTTGATAAAAATCTTCAATTTCCTCATCTTTGGCTTTGGTGGTTGGTGCATAAATTTGAATAATAGTAGTATTTATGGGTCTTCCTTGTAGGCCTATGGATATTATCCTATCACTGCCCCTTTTTTACCTGGATATCCTGCCACTCCTTAGGTCCCCGGCCTCTCCTGCTCCCTCCCTTTCCTAGCTCTAGGGGGTTTGGGGCCTAGCCTTGCCTCCTGCCCCTTTTTACCTGGTTATACAAATTATCCTGGGGGTAATTTTTGTATGTACTCTTTTATCCATGCTAATTGAGAAAAGCAGCCATTTACCTAATCCAAAGTGTTTTCATTTAGAAGCCTCAAAGGATAGAAGCCTTCCAGCTCACACAATTTGAGAAGCAACACAACACTCTGAACATTGAGTCTAGAAGAGGTCTCCTGCCTGTCATTGCTGTATTGGCAGAGATCAGATGATCCATGAGATGAGATGTCATTCCTTTCTACTCATAAATTAAAACACATAAACCATAATCGAAATCCTAACACATATGGGAGAAAAACTTAATTAGGATCATCAAAATGTGTTTCTAAAGTAGTGCTGAAATATAAGGAGAGTGAGGAAAGAACCTCCAGGTCTTCTGATTATCATATGCCTGAAATCTGCATATTCATGTTCATCTGGAAAGCTACTATGAGCTATGTGGTCCTTATGCTCCATGTGCAATTGCCATCTTCTTTGCCCCATCTCCTTGATTCCCCCACTAAATAAATGTTTTTGTTTTTTTTTAAAAAAGGCAAGAAATGGCTAGAGCCAACAATTACTTTAAAACAAATGAAAATGTAAGGCAGGGAAATTAGATTGGTGAAAATGGAACAAAGAGAATGGAAATACTGAGAATGCTCACACATTGTGAAGAATGTAACCAATGTCACTGAAATAGTGTAGAAATTGTTTACTTGCAGGTTTGAACCACACACCTTTGGTTAGCAGCCAAGCACATAACCATTGCACCACCAGAGCTTCTTTTATGAAGGCTGCAATTCTTATCTTCCTCCCCTGTGTTATTTATTGTGTCATTAAAGGGTAGAGTTGAGGGGGAGGCGAGTTTGGTGGTCACCACTACTTAGAATAAAAGCAGTAGTGCTTCTAGTTTTCAGCTCAAGGAGTCAATCTTAAAAGCCAAACTTTGAGAATTTTCTAAGGCTCTGAAACCTTGTTTCTTTGCTCACACTCCATTCTTAAAATTATTTACATTTCCACAGTAATCAGTAAGCTTCTGAAACAGAATGACCTGTGGGTTTCAGAGGCAGATAGGAAGGAAAAGACTTAAACAAGAAAAGATCCAAGCAACAGAGTAGGAGTGGGCTTCCAAGAGGAGGAATGAGCACGCTGAAATTCAGAGCCTGTCCAAGAGGAAAGAGGCTCAGCAAGCCATTCTGTGACTGGAGGACAAGGCAGCAAAACTGGGGATCAACTGTCTCTCTCATCCCAGCTAAAAGTTTCAAAGACATAGAAAATTTTCCAAGGAGCTCTTGGGTATAATTATTAGAAATTTTCTGATGTAAACGTCTGTTAAAGACTCCTACATAAGATAGCCACTATGGTCCTCTTCCAATTCTGGAATACGACCATTGATTTCAGAGGACCAAAGTCCCTGAGCTGTTCCTCTTCCACTACCACATTATGTACTTCCCACTCTGACCCCAAAGTCCTACAAAAGGGACAAAGTATTTCTACCTTGGCATAATGTCAGTCCCTCAGGAAAAGGGATACAGAAGTTCTCATTCTCAAGAAAATTGGCATCTCTGAAGAGACAACAAGAGAAGCGACCAGCATTTCTTTAGTGCTAGGCATTATGCTGGATATTTATTTTATTTAATCTTCAAGGTAATCAAATAACTATTATTATCCTATTTTTCCAGCAAACTAAAAGTCAGAGTAATTAATTAATATACTGACATTAACATAAAAAGGAGCTCTGGTAGCATAGTGCCTAAGGCACTTGACTGCTAACCAGAAGGCTGGCGGTTCAAACCCACCAGCCACTCCTCGGAAGGAAGGTTGGGCATTCCTACTTTCGTAGTGATACTGCCTCGGAAACCCAAGGAGGGGTTGCTATGAGTCGGGGCCGACTCGATGGCAAATAACAACAATAACAACAACATAAAAAGCCAAGGCTACTTGACTCCAAACCTAATATTCTACATTTATAACACTGTGCTATGGAGAATTATAAGCAAGAGCTCACAGTATGGAACCCAAGCTTCTTCAATTCTCTAGCATTGTTGGCTTGGGACAGGTTTCCCAATCCCTCCAGCTCTCAATTTCTTCATCTGTAAAGTGTGAATAAAGGTATTTGCTTCATTTAGCACCATGCATTTTGCATATAAGTAGGAAATAAAAGTTAGTTATTTCCATCATGGGACAGGAAAAAGAAGAAAACTCAGAAAAGGAAGGTAGCAAGAAATTAAAATAGGAAGGCATGACCTAGCATCTTATAGAATTTGCATAGCATTTTGAGCCACTCAATTTTCATTCAGAAATAATTTATTGGAAATCCAGTATGTCCAAGGGATTCTGGAAGATACAAAGATGAGATGACATGGAAGCAGATTCTATTTTTAAGAACATATTAGAACAGAAAAAAAAAAGTATTGAGACGTTACCATGGGCTAGATAGAGAAGATATATATATAATTAAATACATAAAAGATATTTGTAGAATTAAATATAAAACAGGAACTTTACCATGTTATATTATAACTTGACACACCACACCTACCCCTATTTATACTGTGAAACCTCTGCAGACAGAGACTCTCTCTTGGTCTCCATTGTCTTCCCAATGTCCATCCCAGTGCCTTGAACACAATAAGTAATTAATAAACTTCCCAGGAAAGAAGAGAGGGAGACAGGAAAATAGGGAGGAAGAAGTCAGTGGAGGAGAAAGGCAGAAAAGCAAGAGCAGATAAGGCAGACATTCGACAAGGAGTAACAATCAGAGAACTGTGGATTTCAGAGGAAGGCAATATTAACTAGGTGGAAACACTGTGGCATTTGAGATATATAAGGTGACTTGAGGGCTAGGTTGGAACTTGGTCTTCCTCACTGTGTCTCATATGTAGTAGGATCCAATAAGTTATTTGTTGATTAACTGAGTGAATGGATGAATGACAAAGGGGAGAGAAAGAGTCTTGGAAAACCACTGTGGGTCTCTGGACATGCTATTTACCTTTCCTTTTCTCAGACAGGCGTTCTGGTGGTCCAGTGCCTAAGGCATTTGACTACTAACCAGAAGGCTGGCGGTTCAAACCCACCAGCTGCTCCTCAGAAGGAAGACTGCACAATCTATTTCTGTAGTGATACTGCCTTGGAAACCCAAGGAGGGGTTGCTGTGAGTCAGAATTGACTTGTCAGCAGTGAGTTTCATTTTTGATTTGGTTCTCAGACAGCTCACTTGAAAAATGAAAGATGAAATCAGTACTTGTAATGTCTTCTACTAGTGTTTTCTCACCAAACTAACTTTGCTAGTTTATCTTTTGAAAAATATAAAAGAGAAACTTTATACTGTGCTAGATGATGGCTAACCCACATATTTATGATTTTGTGCTACCGCTGGCTCCATATAGATAGCTCCTAATACTAAGGGCATAAAAGTTGAAGGCTCTAAAGCTTTTTACAGTATCTGAGACTCATTAAACTTGCTAAGCCACAGAAATGTGTCTAATGTCTTTTTTTAATGACCTTGAGGCTATCTCACCTGAATTTATCTATGATTCGGGTGAAAGTTTACAAAGAAAATTGGTTTTCCATTCAACAGTTGATACACATTTTGTTTTGTGACATTCACTGCAATCCCCACAATGTACCAATACTCTTTCCAGTCCCTTACTGCATTTACCTTGTCCATTCAGTCCTTTTTTTCCTATATCTTCCTGCCTTCTGGGCTTTATCGCTGGCAAATATTGTCCTTTTGATCTTGAATGGTTGATTATTCTAAGGAGTGTATTCTTCCCTGATGTTATCATTCACCTAATATACCTGTTGTTGTTTGGCTGAAAGTTGACCCGTGGGGGTAAGATCAGTTCCAGGCTTGATGGACATCTAAGGGTCACCATCTCACAGCTTCCAACAGTTTCTATCAAACAAGTAAGGCTGGTCTTTTATTTAATTATTATTTTGAGTTTTCATCCACATTTTTCTCCCACTCTATTCAGGACCTCATTGTGATCCCTTTTGGAGTGCTCAGCAGTGGTAGCTGGGCACCATCTACTTCTTCTGGTCTCAGGGTGATGGAGGCCAGGGTTCACGTGGACCATTAGTCCTTTACACTGTTTCCTTGCATATTTGATTATATGTTGTTGTTATTTGCCATCGAGTCAGCCCCAACTCATAGCGACCCCTCTTTGGGTTTCCAAGGTAGTATCACTATGGAAGTAGATTGCCCATACTTCCAAAGAGTGGCTGGTAATGACACATTTTTATGCCCCGGGGAACTGGAAAGGCCTGTATTTTAACAACTAAGAGGCTGACAAGTATATCTCACCTGAATTTAGAGACCATCTAAAGACTAGATTTGAAAAATACCAGAGAATCCTCAAGAAAACTCCTGGAACTAGTTGAAAGATCCAGCATATTATCAGGATTCAAGATCAACGTACAAAAATCAGTTGGATTCCTCTACATCAACAGAGATCTCAGAAAAGGAAATTAGGATAATAATACCATTTATAATAGCTACCAAAAAAATAAATAAAATATTTAGGAATGAATCTTTCTTTGTAAGACCTATACAAAGAAAACTACAAAACACTACTGTAAGAAATCATAAGAGAGCTACATAAATGGAAGAGCATACTATGCCCACAGATAAAAGACTGAACACAGTAAAAATGTCAATACTAACCAAAGCAACTTATAGATTCAATGCAATCCTGATCCATATTCCATCAGCATTCTTTAAGAACACTGAAAAACCAATCACTAATTTTATATGGAAAAGAAATAGAGTTAGGGTAAGCCAAACACTACTGAAGAAGAACAATATACAATACACTCACACTCCCCACACTTAAAACCTACTTTCAGCCACAGTTGTCAAAACAGCCTGGTATTTGTACAAGGACAGACACATAGACCAGTGGAACAGAATTGAGAATCCATAAATAGATTCATCACCTATGGACAGCTGATCTTTCACAAGGGCCAAAACCTATTAAATGGGGAAGAAAAAGTCTCTTTAACAAATGATGCTGGCAAAACTGAATATCCATTTGTAGAAAAATGAAACAAGATTCATCCAAAACTAACTCAAGATGGATCAAAGACTTCAGTGTAAAACTTAAAACTATAAAGTTCATCACAGAAAAAATAGGGGCAAACATACCCACCCACTGCCATCAAGTCAGATCCGACTCAGAGTGATCCCTCATGGGTTTCTGAGGCAGTATCACTACAGAAGTAGATTGCCCAACCTTCCTTCCAAGGAGCAGCTGGTGGGTTTGAACTGCCAGCCTTCTGGTTAGCAGTCAAATGCCTTAGGCGCTAATAGGCCTCCAGAGCTCCAATTTATAGACTATCAAATATCAAATAAATAAATAGACTATCAAACATAACCAAAAATGCACAAACAGCAGAAGATAAACTATATGACTGAGACTTTCTAAAAATTAAATTCTTATGCACATCAAAAGACTTCTCCAAAAGAGCAAAAAGGGAACCTACAGATTGGGAAAAAAATATTCAGCAGTGACATCTGACAAAAGACTTATCTCTAAAATTTATAGAAACTCAAACACATCAACATCAAAAAGACAAACAATTAAAAAATGGGTAGAAGACATGAACAGACACCTCATCAAAGAAGATACTCAGGCAACCAACAAACATTAGATCATCAGCCATTACAGAGAGGTAAATCAAAACAATGAGTTATCATTTCACCTCAGTAATAATAGCAAAATTTAACAAGACAAAAGAAAATAACAAATAGTGGTGAGGGTGTGGAGAGATTGGAACACTCATACACTGCTGGTGGGACTTTAAAATGGTAAACCACTGTGGAAAATGGTATGGCTCTTCCTTAAAGAGTTGTAAATAGAAATACCATTTGATCCAGTAATCCTACTCCTAGGAATATATCCTAAAGAAACAAGAGCCATGACATGAACAGATATACGCACACTCATGTTCATCACAAAATTATTCATAATAGCTAAAAGATGGAAACAACTTAAGTGCCCATCAATTCATGAATGGATAACCAAATTATAGTACATACACAAAATGGAATATTATGCAACACTAAACACAATGGAGAATCTATGAAACATCTCATACATGGATGAACTGGGAGGACATTACGCTGAATGAAGTAAGTCAATCAATCACGGGGAAACAAAGATTGTATGAGTTGACTATGGTAAAAAGTCAAGGAAAGGCTTACACATGGAAGGAAACTTTCTTTGTTGGTTACCAGGGATGGGAAGGGAGAGGAGGGAAAATTGCTAGCTAGGTGAGAGACACATATGCATGTGGGTGAAAGGAAAGGCAGTATACAAAAAGCAAGTGATCAGCATAACACTAAAGAAAGAGAAGACACAGAGAGGTGTTCAAGAAATACACACAACGAAGGTAAATACTTTTACATACACAATACTGAATTATCAACAGTAACAAAGATTAATCTATGGGTGGATACATAGGTGTTGTTGTTGTTGTTATGTGCTGTCGAGTTGGACCTGACTCATAGTGACCTCTCCTTGGGTTTCCAAGGCAGTATCACTATGGAAGTAGATTGCCCGATCTTCCTTCCAAGGGAGTGGCTGGTGGGTTTGAACCACCAGTCTTCTGGTTAGCAATCAAGTGCCTTAGGCACTATGCTACCAGAGTTTCCCCTGGATACATAGGTAGATAGGCAAAATGATCAGGTGTGGATAAGTGAAAGGGAATATACCTATGACCATATATAGATTTGGCAGATGATATTTCTACATACGTATTTGTATGTGCTATAAGAATGTCCGTATATAGAGCTCCAGTAGCATAGTGCCTAAGGCATTTGACTGCTAACCAGAAGCCTGGTGGTTCGAACCCACCAGCCACTCCTTGGAAGGAAGGTTGGGCAATCCTACTTCCGTAGTGATACTGCCTTCGAAACCCAAGGAGGGGTCTCTAGGAGTCGGGGCCGACTCAACAGCATATAACAACAACAACAATGGGAAAAAGTTATAACTTCTTAGCCACAGCCAAATATCTTGAGGGAGTGAATCACTGGGCCCATGGACTCAGAAGCATGGTCTTGGGGGACATCAAGCTCAACTGGCATAACATACTACACAAAAACATTGTTTTGTATTTGACTTTGGTGAGTACTGACTGGGGTCTTAAAAGCTGGCAAGTGGCCATCTAAGATGGAACAATTGGTCTCTCCTCATGCAGAGCAAAAAAGAGTAAAAAAAAATCAAAGATGCATGGAAACAATTAGTCCAAGGGACTAGTGACCATGAGAACCTAGGCCTACATGATCCTGAGACTAGAAGAACTAGATGGTGCCTGGATACCACTGCCAACCACCCAGAAAAGATTCAAAATTATAGATCCTGGGTAGAGTGGGAGAAAAGCATGCTACAAAACTCAAAATCATAAAAGAGAACAGACTTACTTGTCTGATGTTATTGTTGTTGTTGTTGTTCTATGAGTTGGATCTGACTCATAGTGACCCTATGTACAATAGAACAAAACACTTCCCAGTCCTTTACCAGCCTCACAAGCTTTGCTATATCTGAGCCCATCACTGCAGCCACTATGTCAATCCATCTCACTGAGGGCCCTCCCCTTTTTCATTGACCCTCCACTTTACCAAGCAGAATATCCTTCTCTAGGGAGTGGTCTCTTCTGATAACATGACCAAAGTAGGTGAGATGAAATCTGGCCATTCTGGTGTCCAAGGAGCATTGGGGCTGCACTTCCTCCAGGATAGATTTGTTAGTTCTTTTGGCAGTCCATGGTACTTTCAGTATTCTTTGCCAACACCACAATACCAAAACTCAATAGAATGCCTTTACATAGTCAATAAAATACAAGTAAGCATCTTTCTAGTATTCTTTGCTTTCAGCCAAGATCCGTCTGAAGTCAGCAATGTTATCCCTCATTCCATGTCTTCTTCTGAAGCCACCTTACATTTCTGGAAGTTCTCTGTCAATATACTGCTGCAACTGTTTTTGAATCATCTTCTTCAGTCTTCCTTATTCATTGTCCAGCTCTCACTAACATATGAGGTGATTGAAAATACCATGGCTTGGGTTGGGAACACCTTCATCTTCAAAGAGACATTTTGCTCTTCAGCACTTTAGAGAGGTCTTTTGCAGCAGATTTGCCCAGTTCAATACGTCATCTGATTTCTTGACTGCTGCTTCCATTGGTGTTGATTGTGGAACCAAGCAATATAAAATCCTTGACAACTTCAATCTTTTTTTGCATTTATCGTGATGCAGCTTCTTGGTCCAGTTGTGAGGATTTTCAGGTTTTGTTTGTTTGTTTGTTTGTTTGTTTAATGTTGAAACGTAATCCATACTGCAGACTGAAGTCTTTAATCTTCATCGATAAGTGCTTCAAGTCATCTTCACCTTCAGCAAGCAAAGTTGTGTTGTCTGCATATCACAGGTTGTTAATGAGTCTTCCTGCAATCCTGATGCCACAGTCTTCTTCATATAATCCAGCTTCTCAGATATATACATATATCTGTATGTGTGTGTGTGTGTGTGTGTATATATA
>NW_006921741.1:821190-833507 GCF_000298275.1 Orycteropus afer afer
TGACAAGAATATACCACAAATTGGATGGCCTTAACAAACAGGAGTTTATTCTTACAATTTGGAGGCTTTAAGTCCAAGTTCAAAGTGCTAGGCTCTAGGGACTGGGTAAAGCCCCTCAACCTTGGGGTCTAGCTCTGCTTCCTGCCCCCAGCCCACTGGAGCTAGAGGCTTTTCTTCACTCATACAGCTGCTGGCTACTAAGGCTGAGAAACCCCAAGGTTGACAAGTGAAAAGGCACAGTCCCAATGTTACCACATGGCAGACCATTGACTTAAGTCCATTGTAAGTCCCAAGGTCGGTAGAGCATAGCAGGCTGCTGAGCAACAACACGGCTACATGCAGGGTCCAAGCGTGCCATAAGCTAGAACCATTCCAAAGACTTCTCCTTAAATACAGGAAGCAGACCAAATTCCCAAAGGCAGCTACTCAGCTGCTGTGGTAGATCCCACCATGGAGCTGATTGCCAGTCTCATCATGGGTAATAACTACCACCAGCTGCCCAACCACTCAACCAAGCCCAGCCAAGTTGACACACAAACATAACTACCACAATGGGCATTCCAACAATTCCTGGAGCATTGTTTTTCACCAATTGCTTCAGTGCAGCTTTGACTTCTCCCTCCAATACCATTGGTTCTTGATCATATGCCACTCCTGAAATAGTTGAACATGACCAATTCTTTTTGGTATAGTGATTCTGTGTGTTCCTTCTATCTTCTTTTGATGTTTCCTTCATCATTCAATATTTTGCCCATAAAACTCAAAACTCACTGCCGTCGAGTCAGATCTGACTCACAGTGAACCCTCCTTGGGTTTCTGAGGCAGTATCACTACAGAAGTAGATCACCCAATATTGCCACTCAAGGCTTGAATTTTTTCTTTAGTTCTTTCAGCTTGAGAAATGCCAAGCGTGTTCTTCCCTTTTGGTTTTCTAACCCCAGGTCTTCGCATATTTCATTATAATAATTGACTTTGTCTTCTCGAGTTATTCTTTGAAATCATCTGTTCAGCTCTTTTATCTTGTCATTTCTTCCATTTGCTTTGTTGTTGTTGTTGTTATGTGCCATCGAGTCAAACCCAACTCATAGCGACCCCTCCTTGGGTTTTCGAGGCAGTATCACTATGGAAGTAGGAATGCCCAACCTTCCTTCCAAGGAGTGGCTGGTGGGTTTGAACTGCCAGCCATCTGGTTAGCAGACAACTGTCTTAGCCACTATGCTACCAGAGCTCCCTCCATTTGCTTTAGCTACTCTCCATTCAAGGGCAAGTTTCAGAGTCTCTTCTGATAACCATTTTTGATCTTTTCTTCCTTTCCTGTCCTTTTAATGACCTTTTGCTTTCTTCATTGATTATGTTCTTGATGTCATCCCAGAATTCCTCTGGTTTTCAGTCATTAGTGTTCATTGCATCAAATCTGTTCTTCATATGGTCTCTAAATGCAGGAGGGATGTAATCAAGGTCATATTTTGGCTCTCATTGAGTTGTTTTAATTGTCTTCAGCTTCAACTTGAACTTGCATATGAGCAGTTGATGTTATGTATAATTAAATGTTGATGGTCTGTTCCACAGTCAGCTCCTGGCCTTGCTTTGGCTGAACATATTGAGCTTCTCCATCCTTTCTTTCCACATGTGTAGTCAATCTGATTCCTGTGTACTCCATCTGGACAAGTCCTCATGTATAGCCACTGTTTGTGTAGTTGAAAAAAGGTATTTGAAATGAATAAGTCATTGTTCTTGCAAACTTCTACCATGCAATCTCCAGCATTATTTCTATCACCAAGGCCATATTTTCCAACTACTGGTGATTCTTCTTTGTTTCCAACTTTTGCATTCCAATCACCAATAATAACCGACACACCTTGATTGCATGTTTGGTTAATTTCAGACTACAGAAGTTGGTAAAAATCTTCAATTTCCTCATCTTTGGCTTTGGTGGTTGGTGTGTAAATTTGAATAATAGTAGCTTTAACTGGTCTTCCTTGTAGGTGTGTGGATATTATCCTACCAATGACAGCATTGTATTTCAGGATAGATCTTGAAACATTCTTGTGACAATGAATGCCATACCATTCCTCTTCAATTTATCTTTCCCAGCATAGTAGATCATATAGTTGTCTGATCAAAATGGCCCAAACAAGTCCATTTCAGCTCACAAATGTGTTCCATTTCAATCTTGACAACTTCCAATTTTTCTAAATCCATACTTTGTACATTCCATGTTCTGATTACTAATGGATGCTTGCAGCTGTTTCTTCTCATTTTGAGTCATGCCACACCAGAAAATGGAGGTCCTGAAAGCTTTACTCCATCCACATCATTAATGTCAACTTTACTCTGAGAAGTCAGATTTTGAGTGCCTTCCAACCTGAAGAGCTCATCTTCCAGCACTATATCAGACAACGTTTCAGGGCTATTCATGAAGTTGTCCAGTAATATATCAGACAGTGTTTCACTGCTAGGCATAAGGTTTTCATTGGCCAATTCTTTGAGAAGTAGATGGCCCCTTCCTCCTTCTGAGTCTCTCTTAGTCTGGAAGCTCTGCTGAAACTTGTCCATCATGGGTGACAATGCTGGTATTTGAAATATCAGTGGTATAGCCTCCAACCCCACAGCAACATGCAAGCCACCACAGTATGACAAACTGACAGATAAGTGGTGGACTGGTCTGATAGAGACTGGTAAAACTCCTAAGACTCTGGTCCCTAGTCACCATTTGGACCTGGAACTGAACTAACTGCCATGGCCTAATTTCCAGCCAAACAACAGATAGGACTACAGGGTAAAACATTACATGAGATAGGTTCCTTCCTTAGAACCATAAACAATGGGAGATTAGAAGGGCAGCTTTTATGCAGGGAGATAGCTCAGAGGGCAGCAATGCATAGGTTGTAGGACACAGGGAGAAGGTAACCACAGGGTGGAAATGGGAAGAAAGCTGTTACATTGTGGAGATTGCAGTCAATGTCACAAAACATATATGAACTGTTGAATGGAAAATGAATTTGCTCTTTAAACTTTTATGCAAATCACAATTTTTTAAAAAAAGAATTATACATGCAAATATATATATATATTTGACATATTGAACACTAATGACCAAAGACTAGATGGGTTGTGGAATGGCATCAAAGACATTATATTGGAAGAAAGCAAAAGGTCATTTAAAAGACAGGAAAGAAAATAAACATTAAAATGGATGTGAAAAGAGACTCTGGAACCTGTTCTTGAACTTATAGTAGCTAAGGCAAATGCAACAAATGATAAAGTAAAAGAAGATTTCAAAGGGCAACTCAAGAAAAAATAAAGTATTATAATGAAAAGTGCAAAGACTTGCAGTTAGAAAACCAAAAGGGAAAAATTCACATAGCATTTATCAAGCTAAAAGAAGTAAATAAAAAATTCAAGACTTGGGTTGCAATATTGAAGGATTCTACAGGAAAAATATTGAACAATGAGGGAGCATCAAAATAAGATAGAAGGAATGCACAGAGTCATTGTACCAAAAGGACTGGATGATGTTCAACCATTTCAGGAGGCAGCATTAGATCAATAACCAAAGGTAATGAAGGAAGAAATCCACTCTGCACTGAAGGCACTGGTGAAAAACAAGGCTCCAGGAACTGATTAAGGTGTTTCAACAAACAAATGCAATGGAAGCAACACTGGAAGCACTCACTAGTCCATTCCAAGAAATATGGAAGACAGCTTCCTGGCTAACCGACTGGAAGATATTCATATTTGTGTCCATTCCAAACAAGGGTGTCCCAATAAAATGTATAACTCATCTAATAATATTATTAATACCACATACAAGTAAAATTTTGCTGAAGATAATTCAAAAATGGTTGCAGCAGTACATCAACAGGGAACTGGCAGAAAATCAAGCCAGATTCAGAAGAGAATGTGGAAGAAGGAATATCATTGCTGATGTCAGATAGATCTTTAATGAAAGCAAAGAATACCAAAAAGATGTTTACCTGTGTTTTATTGACATGCCAAGCCATTTGTCTATATGAATAAGATTGCAATGAATGGGAATTCCATAATAGTTGATTATGTTCATGCAGAACCTGTACTTATATCAAAAGGTAGTTGTTGAACAGAACAAGAGAATACTGCATAGTTTGAAATAGGGAAAAGTGTGCATCAGGGTTGCATTCTTTCACCATACTTATTCAATCTGTATGCTGAGCAAATAATCTGAGAGCCTGGGCTATAAGAAGAATGGGGCATCAGTATTAGAGGGAGACTTACTAACAACATGTGACATGCAGATAACACAATCTTGCTTGCTGAAAGTGAAGAGGACTTGAAGCATTTATTGATGAAGATCAAAGCCTGTAGAGTCTTCAATTAGATTACACCTCAACATAAAGAAAAGAAAAATTCTTACAACTGGACTAACAAGCAAAATTATGAAAAACAGAGTAAACAGTGAAGTTGTCAGGATTTCATATTACTTGAGTCCACAATCAACACCCATGGAAGCAGCAGACAAGAAATCAAACAACGTATTGCATTGGGCAATTCTTCTGCACAAGATCTCTTTAAAGTTTTATAAAACAAAGACATCACTTTGAGGACTAAAGTGTGCCTGAATCAAGCCATGGTAGTTTCAACCATCTCATATTCATGCTAAAGCTAGAAATTAATAAGGGAGACTAAAAAAGAAATAAACGCATTTGAATTATGGTGCTGGCAAAGAGTATGGACTATACCATGGAGTGCCAGAAGTATGAACAAATCTGTCTTGGAAGAAGCACAGCTAGAGTGCTCCTTAGAAGCGAGGAGGCAAGACTTCACCTCGTGTATTTTGGAGGGACCAGTCCTTAGAGACGGAACGAAGCTTGGGCAATCTGCTTCTGTAGTGATACTGCCTCGGCAACCCAAGGAGGGGTCGCTATGAGTCGAGGCCGACTCGACGGCAACAACAACAGTCCTTAGAGAAGAACATTATGCTTGGTAAAGCAGAAGGTCAGCAAAAAAGAGGAAGACTCTCAATGAGATGAATTGACACAGTGCCTGCAACAATGGTCTTAAACATGGCAACAATTGTGAGGACAAGGCAGTGTTTCATAGTGTTGTATATGAGTTAGAACTGACTTATTAGCACAAAACAATAACAGTAACAAATATGATAAGCAACAACTTATAATTTTCAAAGATGAGATACTTATATTTACTGAGATTTATTCTGTGTTAAACACTATGCTATGTGTTGCAGATACTGAGATGAACAAGGCACAATCTCTGTCCTTGATCTCCTCACAGTATGAAGACACAGTGAAGACAGGTCTGTAAGCAGATGCTTTCAATGTAATGTAAGGGTCTTATTAGAGGCATATTCACAATGTGTTAGGTGCCTCTGGGAGCTTTCAGTATGCCAACAGAATGAAACAGAACAGATATTATAAACTGTAGAATGAGATAGACCTAGGTGTGAATTCCAACATTACCACTTACCATTGTGTGGTTTTTTGACAAGTTAAATAATCTCACTTAGCTTCAGTTTCTTATTTAGTAAAGTACTTATCTCCAAGGATTGCTGAGGATATTAAATGAAATAACATACACGGAAGATTTTTATCTCAGCACACAGACAATAGAAGTTGTAATACGTGTTTGTTCTGTTGTCTTAGGCTGGGTTCTCTAGAAAAGCAAAACCCATGAAGCATACATAGAGAAAGAGAAAAATTTCCAGGAAATGGCTTACACAGTTGTAGAGGCTGGTAAGTTCCAAGCATGTGGGTCAGGTATCAGGCTGGAGGCTTCTCTTGACTCACATAGCTACAGAGGGTGATAAATCCCAGATCAGCAGGTAAGATGTCAACCAGCTGGCTTAAAGGCTGCAAACGCTGACAGATTACAAGAATGGGAGGTCCATGATAATGAGCTAGATCAGAATCCACACCAAGCAAGTGAGCTTTGCCAGAATATCCATACACACACACACACACACATATATGATAAAGAACACATCCTCAAGGAAACTTCCTTTACAGATGATTGGCCGTTCACATCATATCACATCATGGGGGATGATTACATAATTATATAACTGCCAAATTACATCATCACACAACTGCCAATCTACATAATTACATAACTGTCAAGCCACTGAGAATCACAGCCCAGCCAAGTTGACATACAACCTCAACCATCAGATCTATTATTTGAAAATACTAAATTCTGCTATAAGACAAGAAATACAAATGGAATGGATGCCCAGCCATTCAAACTTTCCTACGTGGGGATCCCCATACCAATAGAATTTATAACAAATCTCAATTTACCTAATGGTAATTTTTTAATATTTCTTCTTTTTGGGAGCTCTGGTGGCATAGTGCCTAAGGCATCTATCTATCTGACTGCTAACCAGGACACTGGTGGTTCAAACCCACCAGCCAGTCCTCAGAAGGAAGATTGGGCAATCTACTTCCATAGAGATATCGTGCCTTGGAAACCCAAGGAGGGGTTGCTTTTTCTTTTTCTTACAACCAAATAAATAAAAGTTTGCATTAGAATATCACTTGTTCACTTTAATAATCTCAAATAACCTCATTTACAAGTCACTTGCATGTCTTACTTTATGAGCATATATTAATGGTAACATATCTAATGCAATTAGTGGGGTGTCATTCATATATTTAAGTGTCACATTCAGTTAATATGTCATAAAAGACACCAGCTGTGCAGACTCTAGTAAATTAGAGTATTTGCTGATGACATTGATGCAGCTAACAGGACCTTAGGGCTTTTACACCTTTTCCATCTAGAAGAATTAACCCTAACAAGCTTCACAGTCTGATGGTACTAGTCAAAATAATGATAGGGGGGAAAATAGCATATCCTTAAACTCACCTGATTTATAGAAATGTCAACTAAAATTGTCATCAGTTAGCAAACTTTGCATGAGAGCGCAGTAATGTTGCTGCTACAGAAAGCTTACTCCATTTGATCATTAGAGCACATTTGGCCTAGCTGCAATTGTTTCTTGAGGAAAAAAATTAATTAGCAAAAAGAGTAATCATACTGTCTCCTGACTTTATAGGAAATGGACTCATAAAGGCTTGGCAAAGTGACATAAAAATGTAAGCATCTCACATTCAGAAACCTAAAAATGGATTCCTCAGCCAATACACAAGTATTAATCATTTAACTTTCTTCCAGCTCTAAAAATTAGCTCAGAAACTTATTCTAAATAGTAGTATTTAATGTTGTTTTAACTCCATTGTGCCACTACTACATTCCTAGCATGTGTTAGGAACTTCTGACATATAGATCTTTATCCCTTGTACAAACAGAAATGTGAGATTCAGAGAAATGATACTACTGGCCCAAGAATGTACAACAAGTAAATTACAAAGCTTATATTCTAATTAAACTGTATTTGGCTCTAAATGTTACCTTTTTTCCATTGTGTCATGCTATTCCCCACTCAGTCTGATGTGTTAAATTGATGTTATCTAAGCAATAAAATGTGTTTTACTTTAATCATTTTTAAGGAAACATGTTTGACTGGCTCTAGCCATATTTAATCACAATAAACAAGCCTTTTTCAGTGACTCAGAGTGTTCATTGACATTATTAGAATGTAAAAGGGTGCTGGACTGGGGCTTCCTAAGAAGAAAGAAATTGTCTCTAACATAGTCTTCAGTCATCACAGAGGAGGCCACCATAGGTTTGTTAAATGAATCTGTTAAAGTCCCTCTGGCATTTAAAACTCAGCATCCTCCAAACTAAACTCATTTTCTCAAGCATTCCCTTTCTAAGAATATAATAACCTGATCTTCCTTGTGCTTCCCTGTATCAGCCATTCACCCTATTTCCCAAATCATCCTGACTTGTTTTTGATCCCCTTCATTCAGTGTGGTACTCGGCTAGATACCTTCCATTGGCCTCCCCTGATCCACTCTCTTCTCTTTTCTGCATTGCTCTGTGTCCCCAGAAGTCTGTCCCACATAGTGGGCATCAATGGACTTACATTGGGCAAATACAGAGCTCCAAAAGGACATAATAAAGAGGAAAGAGATTGAGGTCAGGGGCAGTTATGCCCATTGCTCCATCTCTGCTAGGACCTTGTGAACTGGCTGTGACCCTTGACCAAAGGTCACAAACCTCACCAGACATTCTATACAGTGTTTTCTCACCAGCTTCTAGTAACTACTATATCCTCTTGCCATTTAAGACTAAGGGTGTAAATAATCCACTGCATCACTCTTCTTTATAGCTGTTCTACATTCTGCCTTTATTTGTAACCCACTCCTATCAAAACAAATAGTTTGAGTGTGTCCTCTATTTCCTGTATTCTTACCAATACTGTAATCTAATATTGTTTCTTCTAGATACTAAATAATTCTTGAATCTATCCATTTCCCTTCAATCCCAGTGCCTTTGCCTCTCCTTCTCCTTCTGCAGGACTTGCACCATCCATTTTCTCTACCCAGATCAACCTTTCCACTCCAATTAGCTACTTCCTACTCCATCTGTAGGAGCTCTGGTAGCATAGTGCCTAAGGCACTTGACTGCTAACCAGAAGGCTGGCAGTTCAAACCCACCAGCCACTCCTCGGAAGGAAGGCTGGGCAATCCTACTTCCGTAGCGATACTGCCTCAGAAACCCAAGGAGGGGTCGCTATGAGTCGGGGCCGACTCACAGCATATAACAACCACAACAACAACTCCATCTGTAGGACTGGCTTTAGCTTCTTCTTTAGGAAACCTTGCTGAGACCCCCTCCCATTCTGAGTTAGTGCTCTTTCTCTGTGTTTCCATATGTGTATCTTTGTCATAACACTAATCATGCTGCTTTGCCCCTACTAGACAACAATTTCCTTGAAATAAGGACCAAGTCTTTTATCTCTGTATCCATAGTTCCAGGAAAGCACTTGACATATAATAGATACTCAATAAAGGCTTGTTAGATGAAATTAAATAGACCTCTGACCATTCCACCTGCAAAACAAATACTCTCCAACACACATTTTTCCTATATTCTCCTTATCAAGGTGGCTGTGGAGCAGAAGTGTTTGTGATGTGCATGTGTATCTGAAATATGAGCTGATATTGATTTGTATGTATATTTATATTTCAGGCAGTCACATTATGTCACACTTTGGTAATAGCTGCATAATTCTCCCACTGGGAAAGCGATTTCTATAATCGCAGTTGATGATTTCTTTTTTATAGACTTTATATTTTATGTGCTGCTTTTTATTGTCAGAAATCAAATTAAGAAAGAGAATTCTTCTGAAATGAGGGTTCTGGACCTGAAACTATAAATCCAAAGGTAGGAACTTATCTATACCAATGAAATGCCAGGTAAATTACCACCAGAGATTGCAAACTGCTTGAGAAAATAAAGTGTTCAATTCACCAACACAGAGTAGAATGTAAAATCAGAACAAGGAAGACATGGAGAGGAAGTCTTATAGAGCCTAAGACCTTGAACTTCATGGATTTCATTGCCCAGATAACCACAAAGGAATTGCCCTCACACCTGTTATGTATATCAGAGTCACAGTTACTTTTATTTATTTTTTGCTTTTCAGATTTTGTCCATTCACAGCCTCTATAGTTGTCAAATACAGAAAGTAAAGTGTAGTTGTTTAGTCTTTCTTTATCTATAACAAAATACTACTTGTTATAGAATCTCTGGCATACTCTCATGTCCTCTCCCAGGGCATCCACAAACCTCTTATTTTCTTGAAATGAATGTTACCCATTTATATCAGTTATCTAACATAACACCAAAACATAGTGGCTTAAACTACCACTTATTTCTATTTTAACATTATGATTTGGTAACGTGGGATGGATTCAGCTGTGTGTCTTTTGCTGGACTTCCCCACATAGTCTGTGGTTAGCTGGTGGGTTGGCTGAGGCTGATTAGATTATAATCAGCTCAACTGAGTTGGCTAGGATGACTGGGGTCTCTTTCCATGTAGTGACTTATCTTCTAGCAATCTACACACTCTTTATTTACATGCAAGTCACAGAGTTCACAGAACAGAAAGAGGACAAACTCCAAATCACAAATAGGATTCAAGTCATAACTTGGGCCATGTTTGCTATTTTCCCATTAGTGAAAGGGAGACTCATTGCCACCAGAATCAACATGTGAGGAGACTAGTGAAAGGCATGGATACAGTTAGGCATAAACAACTGGGGGCTGTCTACACTACTTCTGATATTTCTTTCTTTGTGGTAGAGACCCCATTATCTAACACTCCTAACCTCTCTCTGCTCATTTACTCACTCTTCTTAGAAGAGTAGGAATGATTTATTTGCTTGGAAAATTTGGAGAGAATAAAACAAACATCCTCAGCTCCACTCTTTTTTCCTATTTGATGTGGGCCTGCTACATTCTCCACTGCATGCTAAGAACTGCCTGCCTCTGTTGAATACTGAAATAGAGATTCAGTAATAGATCTATTTTCCTGAAATCTAAGTTAAGCTCTCCAATACTACATTTTATAAAAAATAATTTTCAGACTTATTTACTTATTCTTTTGTCTTATTTTCAATTGGTTCAGAAATCAGTCAAAGGCTCTACCCGTTCCACATTAATCCTCTCCAAATGTAAAAGAATGCCAGCACTAGAATGAGAAACTCCAGCTATTGTGACAAAATAGCAGTTTTCTTGCTAAACAAAGAAAAGTGATAAGAGAATCCCTGGGAATGATTATAGAATTATGATTATAGAAAGTCCATTGTTGGACAGTGTGGAACTTGATGAGGTAAAGTCTTTGAGAAAAAAACTTCAACTTCAAGCATAGGAAGGATGCAACTAACTTTGAAGAAATTCAGTGCTATTACAGAGCCCAGTTAAAGAGCATGAACTAAGTTAGGAAAGAGGCCAACATGTTATTGTTGTTGTTATATGCTGTCAAGTCAGACCCGACTCATAGTGACCCCGCCTTGGGTTTGCGAGGTTGTATCACTACAGAAGTAGTTTGCCCAACCTTCCTTCCGAGGAGTGGCTGGTGGGTTTGAACCGCCAGCCGTCTGGTTAGCAGTCAAGTGCCTTAGGCACTACGCTACCAGAGCTCCCAACATAGGGATTCCAAATAAGAGTGACTAAGGGCAGCTCTACTTTGTCCTGTAGGGTTGCTATGAGTCGGCATCAACATCACAGCAGTGGGTTTGGCTTTTTGGTTTGAAGGCTATGTCTATTAAAATAATTGGAGCTGGGGGAAAAAAAAAGTAAACAAGTTGGGCTAGCAGCACTTGAAAGTATATAAATGAAGGAAAAGGTAAACTGGAAGAAGTGTACTGGCATTATTTTTCACTTTCTATTTCTATAGTCTTAAGTAGTTTATATACCTCAGCATTAATCTAAATAACAATCCTAACAATTACATATGACTAGTCTCAATCTAGGTTTCCTGGGTGGCACAAATGTCTAAACACTGGGCTAATAATCTAAAGGTTGGTGTCTCAGAATAAAGGGCTGGCAATCTGCTTCTAAAAGGTCATAGCCATGAAAAACAAAGTGCAGTTCTACTCTGCAATACATGGACTTGTCATGAGTCACAACTGGCTTGATGGAAAGTGGGAAAAAAAAGTTTCATTCCATAGGTGAAAGAATAGTTGTACATTGCACAATCTAGGGTGTATCATTTATACAGAACACAACAAACATTATGGATACAAATACTACCCAATAGATTTTTAAATAACATATATCTTAATTCTTCTCATTACTAATAGGAGCTCTGGTGGCATAATGCCTAAGGCATTTGACTGCTAACCAGAAGGCTGGTGGTTCAAACCCACCAGCTGCTCCTCAAAAGGAAGGTTGGGCAATCTACTTCTATAGTGATACCACCTCCGAAACCCAAGGAGGGGTCGTAATGAGTCGGATCTGACTTGACACCAATGTGTTTTGTTTTAGTAATAAAAATCCAATTTTAATTGTTCTCACCATATAAGAGGCTTATTGGTAATAATAATTAAGCCACATTAAAATCCAAATTTAGACAACTACAACCTGACAACACAAGATTAAGAATTTTAGTGTCACTGTATAATTTCTAGAGTTGTGGGGTACATCTGTATGTGATGCTCCTTATATACCCCTAGCTGGGAAGTGGTAAGTCAAAATTCAAATTTAAGTTCTGGCTTGCAATAAAAATTGGTCCTAGAAACCAACGTTAGAATCAGCTTACAAGAAGAAATTAAAATAAAACAAATATGTGAGGTAACCAGCAAGATGGGGGACTAGGCAGAAAGACTGCACAGACCCTCTTCAACAAAGAAAAGGGAAACCAATTAACACAGACACAGAAGATAATCCTGGACCCCTGAGCCTTGAAG
>NW_006921741.1:833818-835086 GCF_000298275.1 Orycteropus afer afer
CGAGTGGTGGTAGGACCTAAGAATTAACCAAAAAATCAGCCCGGCTAGCCAGGAACTGGGGAATAAACGGAGAAGGTGAAGAAAAAGGCGGGCTGAGCTGTGGACTTTTGCCAGTCTGGAGGGCGCCTTCATTTTGAAGGTTTAAAAGTGACTTGGCTATTTTGGATATTTAAAGAGACAGTGCTCTCGCAGATTCCTGAGGCTTAAGAACCCATTCTCCTTTCCAGCAACTCCAAGGACACTCCGGATCTGCAAGACTGAAAAGGTATGACATTACTCTTGTTACTCTTATAGCCCACACCCACTTGGTGAATGGAGGTGTGGCCATCCCCCACTCCCACCTACATTCTGGGCCCACAGGAACTCCATCAAAGTCTGTGTGCTCAGATGGAGGAGGGTGCCCTGCCCTGTCCTCACCGATTCTTTGTTTTTGTTTTGTTTTTTTCTCTTTTTTTATTTCTATTTTTTTATTTTTCGCTTTGTTTTTTTCTGGTGTTTAGTTTGCTTATATTTGTTTCTTTTAAAACAAGTATTATTAATAATACTTCTGTCCTTTTTATTATTATTCTTAATCTTCCCCTCCCAGGTCCTAGTTTTCAGCATTTTTTCTTTTCCCTGTTCCTGGTTGAAATTTTTTTTTTTTAATTTAAGATTTTCTTTTTTTTTTCCCCCCCTTTTTTCTCATAGGTAACTCCATTCCTTCTTTTTCTTTTTGTATTTTTTCCATTTTATTCCTTCATTATTCTCCTTCTCTACTGATTTTCTTTTACTGCCCTCTCACCAGATATTGCAGGTTTTCTTGTTTTTTCTTCTTCTTTTTCCCTTTTTACTTTTTTTGCCTACTGTTCCTGTGTGATTAGATGGTATGTTTTTTGCCCAAGTGCTTTTAGCTTTTTGACGGTTATTCAATTGTAATTTGTGTCTAATTGAGTGGGAGACAACAACGGTCCCCATAAGACACAAATACACCCACACCTCCTGCAACATCACTTACTGAGCAAGAGCCACTATCTCCTTCTCAACCAACGGCCAATGATAAAAAAAAAAAAAAACCACCAGGAAGAGCCTGAATCACCCTTGGATGCTCTTCACAAACAGTTAACAGAGATCTAAATACAACAATGCCACAATGCCTCGGAGACAACAGACCAGCACAGTCCAACAAAGAAGCAGGATAAAGTGGTAGAAACAAGGGAGCAGGATACAGACTCAGAACACATCCCTGAGAAAGAAGCAGCATTGGAACTCTCTGATAAGGAATTCAAAAG
>NW_006921741.1:841551-844847 GCF_000298275.1 Orycteropus afer afer
TGTTGCATTGTGGTAAACTGTGGTCAATGTCATGAGACAAAGTATATGTGAACTGCTGTTTGGAAAGTGAATTTGCTCTGTAAGTCTTCACCCAAATCACAATAAAAATATAAATAAAGTAATATAGGTGAGGAGCTAGTTAGGATTCACAAACCTGGAGATTTGTAGGGTTCGACTCTAGCTAATGAAACACTCTAGTCACACCAAAGTGGAAACAGGCTACTGGTCCCAAGACAGAACAATGATCTAGTATGGTATGGCATCTGTAATAGGAATATTCTTCAGGCCCCTTGGGTTATTGTCTGGGTACATTTTGGTGTATATCTACCTACTGTACCAAAAAATTAGTGGAAGCCAGTAAGTTAGAATATATAACAAATAGAAATAGAAAAATATAAATGTGTTTAGTGATTGGTAATTAATCTTTTCTTAACTTCTTACTGTGATTTGGGTGAGTTTAGAGAACAAATTGGTTTTCCATTCAACAATTCATACACATTTTGTTTCCTGAAACTGATGACAATTCTCACATTGTAACAGAGCCCTTCCCACATCCTCCCTGTGTTTACAATTCCCATTCGACTTTCTTTCCTACCCCTTCCTGCCTTCCTTCTCCCTGGGCTAACACTGAGCTTTTGAATTCGATTGGGTGATTGTTCTAAGGAATATGTACCTCCCTGTTATTATTGTCCTGCTTATTGGCCTATTGCTTGCCTAAAAGTTGACCCACACGGGTGAGTTCAGTTTCAGCCTTGAAGGCCTCTAAAGGCCACTGTCTCATGGGTTACAACAGTCTCCATCAGAGCAATAAGCCCGGTCTTTTTTATGATTTTGAGTTTTGTTCCACATTTTTCTCCCACTCTATTCAGGACCTCCTATTGTGATCCCTTTCAGAGTGGTCAAAAGTGATAGTTCGGCACCATTTAGTTCTTCTAGTCTCGGGGTCATGGAGGTTGGTCCATTAGTCCTTTGGATTAATATTTTTCTTTCATCTTTGATTTTTCACTTTCTCTTTCTGCATGGGAAAAGACCAATAGTTGTACCTTATATGTCTGCTCACAAGTTTTTAAGACCCCAGTTGCTACTCACCAAAGTAACATTGTCTTTGTGGACTATGTTATGCCAATTGACCATAATGTCCCCCAAGTCTATCTTTAACCCTCAGGCCCAGAGACTCATTACCTCAAGGTGTTTGATTATGACTAAGAAGTTTTCACAACTTTGTCCTCTGTATATTCTACTATATTCATGGGTATATTTGCAGCATATATAAATACATATGTAGAAATATCCTCTATCGAACCTACATATATTCGTGGGTATGGTTGCATTCTCCTTCCCACACCTGTTCAGCTCGCGTGTCTATCCATCCACTTGTGGATTACTAACACTGTTATTGCAAGATTGTGTATGTAATAGTATTTACCTCTGTTGCCTTTAACTCTTGTATTCTTTCCAGTGTGTTCTTTTGCCTTGATCATTCTTTTGCTGACCTACCCCTTATTATATATTGCTTTCCCCTTCACCCAAGTTAGTATGTATAAACCTTCTAGTTAGTGGTTTACCTTCCTTGCCCCTCCTACCCCAGTAAGCATCAAAGAATGTTTTTTTGTGTGTGAAAACCTTTTCTTGACTTTTTATAATAATGGTCTCATACACTATTTGTCCTTTTGTGGTTGGCTAATTTCATTCAGGATAATGTCCACCAGGTTCATCCATATTATGAGGTGCTTGATAGATGCATCATTATTCCTTAATGCTGCACGGTATTCCACTGTGTGTATGTATCCTAGTTTGCTTATCCATTCATCTGCTGATGAGCATTTAGGTTGTTTCCATCTTTTTGCTATTGTGAATAATGCCTTGATGAACATGGATGTGCATATATCTATCTATTCATATCACAGCTCTTACCTCTCTAAGATATATACTTGGTGGTGGGATTGCTGGATCATATAGTATTTCTATTTCTAATTTTTCAGGAAATCACAATACCATTTTCCCCAGTGGCTGCATCATTTTACAGACCCACCAGCAATGTTATGGCATTAGCAAATAATATTGACTATGCCATGGACTGCTGAAAGAACAAACAAATCTGTCTTGGATGAAGTAAAACCAGAATCCTCTTTAGAATTGAGGATGGCCAGACTTTATCTCTCACACTTTGGTCATGCAATCAGGAGGACCATTCCCTGGAGAAAGATACCATGCTTGGTAAAGTAGAAGGTCCCCAAAAAAGAAGAAGACCCTTGATGAGAATGATAGACACAGTGGCTGCAACAATGAGCTCAATCATAGCAACAATAATGAGGATGGTGTAGAACCAGGAAGTGTTGCAGATAGGGTCTCTATGAGTCAGAACTGACTTGATGGCACCTAGCAACAGCAAGAACACCAGCAATCTATGAAGGTTCCAGTCACTCCACACATCCTCCAGCAGTTGTTGTTTTCTGTTTTTTGAACCTTGCTATTAATGCTGGAGTGAGATGATATTTCATTGTTGTTTTGATTACTTGAAGAATCTTTAATATATTACTCAAAATAGTCCAACTCCTGTTGTTGCACAAAAAGAGTATCCATTTTAGGTCTGGACTTAAAGAGTAGATTTCTCTGGCAAAGGTATTTTAAACACAATTTCTAGATGGTACGAACTGTGCCTTATTCTTTGTTGTATTCCCAGCATCTAGCACAGGTTTAAGAACATAGCACTCAATAAAGGATTGTTGGATGTGTCAAATTAGTAGGAAAGGGACCTTTAGTCACAACATGAGAGAAGCCTTGCCGCCTGGAATTCTCTCTCACTGTCCTCTCTTTTTTATCAGCCAACTCCCTTTCTGTGGGACAGTGGAATGGAATGAAATGGAATGGAAAAGAGCAAATAATAATAAAAATAATAGCCACTTAAGGTTACATCCAGCTCTAGACACATAATGATCTTCTGTAGCTTATACTCTCAAATGAAAAAGACAGAAAAGCTGTAAAATAGACCTCTTAAAATAATTTAGATGCTCAATATTTTCATTAGATTTTATGATGAAATAAAACAATTATGGGATATTTGCTAAATATACCTTGATGAGTAGCAACTGGGGTCTTAAAAGCTTGCAAGCAGCCATCTAAGATGCAACAATGGGTCTCTCTTCATCCAGAGCAAAAGAGAATGAAGAAAACCAAAAACACATGGAAGTAATTAGTCCAGGGGACTAGTAGGCCATGCCCTCTTCAGCCTATGTGACCATGAGACCAGAAGAACCAGATGATGCCTGCTACCACTGTCAACCAAAAAAAAAAAA